>NW_028323329.1:0-61491 GCF_984573655.1 Nuphar pumila | reverse complement strand
GAACTAGATGCGGGATGATGAAATGAGGCCTAGTGAATGAAGGATGCTACAACAAAGGGACGATGATGTTGTGGTAGGGAACAAATGTCGTGAGGTGCAGGGTCCATCTGAACATACAAGTAAGCTGCAATGGATCTCACCATGAATTACATTCGATTCATGGTGGAATCTGAGCAGATTGAGCTATGCCTTCACAAAAAATGCTATATCCAAAACAGGATGCCAAGACTTATGCTAACATAACTAATGTAATGCAGGAGGCTAATGGTGTTGTAACAAGGAAAAGGATGGACAGATGCGATGGGGCCATGCTTCAAACCCCCCCAACAGTGAACTAAACTACACTGGGTTGGCACGCAGGAGCCAACTCATACAGACGCTTTGCACTGCTGTGAGCCCCAGACCCATGATGCTAGATGAGAGTCAGCTATAGACACCGAATTGCAATGATGAATGCTGCTACAGGGGAGTGCGATGGATATTACGAATATGATGCAGATGAGTATGCTAGTCAGCGGATGCAACTGATGACAGTGTAATATCGTAAGGATGATGAAGATGCAAATGAACCATAATGTTGTGAAAATGATGTTAAGGTGATTAAAATGAAACTAAAGGTAATGGGAATGTTAATGATGAAAATCAAAGTGGAAGATGATCGCTACTATAAAGTAGTTCTAAACCCAAGAACATGAACAAAAATTCACACATACGTAAAGAAAATCTATAATAAATTGCAAAAATAACCAAAGAAACGTAGGGATATGAGAATCAAACATAACAATTTAAAATAGGAAAATGTGTTGGAATATGAAATTCCATTGATATTGCTCTGTGTGACCCGATGCTGCTATATGAAGATCGACACCACACATGAGACTTACTATTTGAACCATGCAGGGAAACTCAGAAAACAAAGAGAAAGAGGGAATTGCGTGGGAAGACAAGAGAAGGAAAATAGAAAAAGGAAGGAAGTAGAGATAGGCACTTACGATTTGTTCGATCGAGTGGTGATGCTTTCTTTGGAGGTTGAAGATGGATCCAATTCTTTCAATCGAAGAGAAGAGAAAATTAGAAGAAGAAAAGAAGAAACAGGGGAACGAGGAAGGAGGCAATGGGAAGGCAAGAGGGGGAAGAAGGATGCGTTGAGATGGAATGATCAGATCTTAATGGATGGAAGGGTGTGAGAAAATGGATGATGAGAGACCTCCCCTGCGGTCTCTTTTATAACGAGAGACCGTTAGGAAAATTTCAAAGGAGGGCCCTCTTTATCTTGAGTATTTTCAAGAAAGTGGTTCTTTAGGTTTTCAAAATTTTCAAAAGGAGGGCTCCTTTACAAGGTTTTTCAGAAAGGGGGTTTAAAATAATATTTTTTTGAATTTTTTTTATATTTTTGAGAGAGATTCTAAAAATAAGAGGGAAATATGAGGGATTTTTAGGAATTGGGGTCCAAACATGGTTTTGAAGTATTTTTGTAAAATATTTGTTTTAAAACTTGAGGTTTTTATAAAAGAGGATTTTGGGAAAATATAGGGTTAAATTTCAAAAATTGGGTTTCAAAATGGGTCTGGATCCGAGATTTTGATAGAATATTGAGTTTGGATCTTGAATCAAGATTAAATTCAGATAGAATATCTGAGAAAATACAGAGAATTTGATTTTTTTAGTTTTTTGAAGATCTGGGCTCAGAATTGGATTTGGATATCAAATCTGGGTCCGAGATTGGGTCAGATATGGAATTTAAATTTGGATTCCAGTGAATCTAATAAATAAAATGGAATTTTGCTCAGAAATTGACCCAATTTATTAAGAAGTTGGAGGCCAGGGGCAAAAAGGAAATTTTTGAATTTTTTTGAAAATTTTGGGGTGTTCACAAATGGCCCTCTTTGCTGCTAAGTCGGTTGAAAGCCAAGATTAGTAGCAAAGAAAACACACCAAAATTTAAAATGCCCCAGTTAGAAAATCTGAACTGGGTGTGGAAGAATTATTCTCAAGTTTAGCAACTCATCTTGAATGGCTTTGAGAAAGACGAAATCCTCGAAAACGAAATAATTGGGTACAAGGAAATGAGGAAATCATGATGAGACTTTGGGATGAAGATCCCAAAATGATGAAAAGGAGAGATTTTGATCAAGGGGTGGTCTCAAGGTTGAGACAAAAATAAGATTTTTGAAAAGATTCGAGTTTAACCCTTAACTTGGATGGGATGAAAACATGTCAAAATGAATTTCAGTTTTAACCCTTACCTGAATGGCGACAAAAATATTAAAACCATGATGGGACATTTTGAAAATATCTCATGAGACAAGACTCTGGTACAATCCTTTCGTAAATGAAAATTATGAAGATTTAGATTTTGAAAATCCTGACCAGTTGTATATACTGGATTTTAAAATCTCAACCAGTTATAAGAAACTGGATTTTTGAAATCCCAACCAGTGAAAACACTGTATTTTGAAATCCCGACCAGTTATAAGGAACTGGATTTTTGAAATCCCGACCAGTGAAAACATTGGATTTTGAAATCCCGACCAGCTATGAGAAACCAAATTTTTGAAATCCTGACCAGTGAAAACATTGGATTTTGAAATCCTGACCAGTTATAAGAAACTGGATTTTGAAATCCCGACCAGTTATAAGAAACTGGATTTTGAAATCCTGACCAGTGAAAATACTGGATTTTGAAATCCCGACCAGTCGTAGAGACTGGATTTTGAAATCTCGACCAGTTATAAGAAACTGGATTTTGAAATCCTGACCAATTATAGAAACTGGATTTTGAAAATCCCGACCAGTTATAAGAACTGGATTTTGATAATCCCGACCAATGAAAATACTATATTTTGAAATCCTGACCAGTGAAAACACTAGATTTTGAAATCCCAACCAGCTATGAGAAACCAGATTTTTGAAATCCCGACCAGTTATAAGAAACTGGATTTTGAAATCCGACCAGTTATAAGAAACTGGATTTTTGAAATCCCTATCATGATGGGACTGAAAGAAATACCTTGTCAGAACTAGGCAACTCTTTTTGAAAATGTAAACCCTGTTAGGTTGCATCAAGATAAACATTGAATATTTATTTCATTTTTTAATAGCTAGAAAATTTTGCCAATAAGATGAAATTGTAGTTGATTCAAATGTTTGAAAATGTGCATGTATGTGCAAAAGATATTCCCTCTTTTACCTATAGTATTTCCTCCCAAAATGAGGTTAACTCCCCAAATTCAAGAGTCAAATTCAAATTTTAAAGCTGATGATTTTCTTCAAGGAAGCTATTCATTCCGTTGATATGAAAAGAAAAGAAATATTCGCAACTTCATAAAAGCAAGCAGTGAAAAGATATTGATAAAATAATTTTGCATAAGAAAAAATGATTCTTGGCAATTTTGGCAATTTTGATATCCGAGATATGCTTCTTGCACTTTCTGAGACATAGGATGAATTCTTTTGTCGGGTTTTGGTGAGAATTTCATTACATCAACCTTCAACTTGGAGATACTTTGATTTTCCCTAGAAGAACACTTCATATTCCTTCAACTTGGAGATGATCATGGTCTTCCTTGTCGTCAGAAATTGATACAGATGTCTCTTTTGATTGAAATCTTTTGATAATATGAATCAAATAGCTTTAAGGGCTTGTTGGGAGGTTCATCACATCAGCCTTCAACTTGGCTATGAACTAAACTTTCCCTGGAAGGATACGTCACACACTCCTTCAACTTGGAGGTGATCCGAATCTTCTTTGTCCCTAGGGATCTAACTCGCATATACGTCTTCAACTTGACGATAATTGAGAGATCTCTTTTGCAGATAATCAATTATACTTTGCTTTATTGGGAACTTTAAGTGAATTTTTTATTGCTTAAAATATTTCTACTGCTTTCTTGCCAAAGGAATCATTTTTTAGAATGCACCATAGCTATGATCAATATCAATTCGCTTCTGGCTTTTCAACATCATCGAAATTTCTTCGCTAATCATACCAAGGATATTTCTTTTATCCTTTTGGTTGATCAACAGGGAAAATGTTTGAATTTTGCTTTTTTCGCAAAAGGCTTCACCTTTTGGAAAGAAAACTAGAGATAATCTGAGGTGATTCTTTTGTGCAATAAGATATTGAAGTCAACAAATGTTTTTAAGCAAATTGGCAAAGTGTTCGAGAATCCTTTGTGAAATAATTACTTAATATAATTCTGATGGGGTCGTGGGTTGAAACTTTGACTTTGGAAATTAGGACCACTAAAACTGAATTTTGAAATCCCGACCAATGAAAACACTGGATTTTGAAATTCTGACCAGTTATAAGAAACTGGATTTTGAAAATCCCGACCAGTGAAAACACTAGATTTTGAAATCCCGACCAGTTATAAGAAACTGAATTTTAAAATCCCAACCAGTTATAAGAAACAGGATTTTGAAATCCCGACCAGTGAAAACACTGGATTTTGAAATCCCGACCAGTTATGAGAAACTGGATTTTGAAAATCCTGACTAGTGAAAACACTGGATTTTAAAATCGCAACCAGTTATAAGAAACTAGATTTTAAAATCTTGACCAGTTATAAGAAACTAGATTTTGAAATCCCGACCAGTGAAAACACTAGATTTTGAAATCCCGACTAGTTATGAGAAACTAGATTTTGAAATTCCGACCAGTTATAAGAAACTAGATTTTGAAATCCCAAACAGTTACGAGAAACTGGATTTTGAAATCCCTACCAGTGAAAACACTGGATTTTGAAATCCCGACCAGTTATAACAAATTGGATTTTTAAATCCCGACCAGTTATAAGAAACTGGATTTTAATTGACCTGAAGGTCTGAAATAAGTGATTCGATGAATGTAAACACCAAATTTTCCAAAATTTTGTAAGTATTCCCCTTTTTCCCCTGGCCCCATCTTCTGAGAAAATCGAAACAATTTCATTCCAAATTTCAGTTATTCTTTGAATTTTGGTGAATAAACTCCATTCTTATATATCTGACTCGATTTTTGGAGTCGGACCCAGTGTTTAAAATCCAAATCTGAGCCCCATTGTCCAATTTTCAATTTAAAATTATAAAAATACCAAAAATAGTTTTTTGAATGGCTCAGACAGTCCATCCAGCATCCGTTTGGATCCACTGCTCTATATTTCTTGATTTGAGGTTCAAAACTCAAATATTTCTTCAAGTTTCGGATCCAAACCCATTTTCTGAAGGATTTTCCAAAGAATAGCTTTGAAATTCTCGAAAAAAACTCTTTTGTAAATATTTTTCAAAATTATAAAAAAATAGTTTTAAATCTCTCATTTTCCCATAGTTTCAGAGTTTTGTTTCAAAAATACAAAAGAATATAGGAAATATAAAAGAAAAAGAAAAAATCCAAAACAGAAAGCAAAATACGGAAGAAGAAGGAAGTGGAAACCCTTTTTTCAGAAAATATCAAACCCTTTTCAGGATTTTTTTTTTTTAAAAAAGCCTTTTCTTTAAAATTTTTGAAAAATATCTTTACCTTCCCGTAACATTTCCTAACGGCTTCCTTCTATAAAGGGAGACCGCAAGGGGGTATCCAGGATCATCGACAACCATCGAAGACCACCCATTTCCATTCGATTTTCCGCTCTTTCCTTTTCCTTCCTGAGGCTTCTTCTCTGCAAGACGCTGAAGAACAATCCTCCCTCGAAAGCATCTCCCCTGCAAGAAGCTGATCTGTCAGGAGGATCTACATCCAATTTCATCATAACTCATCACCGATCCAAATTGCTCAATCAGTTTTGCACGGTGGGAAGTCCAGATGATGAAACTTTGTTCAACATGATTGATCGAGCTTTAGGTTCCACCATTGCCTGCCTCGACCATATTGTCTTTTCTTTGTGCCAATGTTTTTTTTATCAAGGGTGCATTTGTTAAAAATTTGATCCACTCTTAGTATCATTCCTGATCCACCATTGCCTGTACAGTGTATATACCATGTGCATTATGGCTGTCAGAAACCAAAATTGATATGCATATGTTTGCCGTGTAATATCTCCATGATACAAAAAAAAAAGGGAGAAGCAAGTTCAGATCAAATGAATATCTGAATTTAATCAGAAATATGGGCCAAATCTTCAAATCAAAATCTGGATTCATGAGGTACGTTGGATTCTTTCCAAATACCTGAAAGTTACTCGTCGAATTGCTGAATGGTCCAAGGCTAAAACTTCTAAAGATTGAATCTGACTGTTCGGATATCTGTAATTTTTGAAAGTTCTAATGATTTGGGGACCTAATGAGCAGAGTATATTTAAATAATTCTGATTCATTTGATCATTGAAATTGTGTGGAATTATTGAATGTTGCTTCAAAACTCAGCAATTACTGAACATTGCTGGTATTAAGATCGATCATCTGGATTGGTAAGTTAATGTCTGGTAGCATTTCAAAAGTTTTTGGTATGCAATCACACTCCTGCATTAATCAGGAGGTTGAATCATTCCAGTTTGGGGTCATGTTTTGCACTCACCGGCAACTGTTATTGCGACAGTTAGATCTGAGTTTGACAACAAATTTCTAATATGTGTTATATCTGTATTTTCATATCTGAATTTTCTTTTCCTCTAAATTTTACATATGAATTTTATTGCATACCTCTGAGTTTGAAAGTAGCATCCGACTGCTAGGACTGAATAGTTTAGGTGTATACCCGGATCAGGTAATTGAGTAAGTCAGCATTGAGTATTGAATGTTAGTAAAGAGTTAGGTAGTCTTTGATAGTCATTGTGTACATTAGTAGGTTAGTGTGTGAATCTATGCCAGCGGAGTATGTTAGCATCATATGAGGTAGTCGACCAATGCAGTGTATATCAAAGCATGACAACAGTTTATACATTAACAGTCTGTGAATTAGTGAGTCTATACAGGTACACATGTCAGTCTTGGTTAGCAGTATGTGTTAATCTGTAATTAGAGTATGTTAATGATTAGTATGGTGGATTTGATGGAACATGATTAGCAACAAGAGTGTGTTAGTAACTCTAGGATTGACAGTGTGTCAATACTAAGTAAATTAGCATCAATGCATGAGTCAATAGGCCTTGCTCATTAAGGTCAGAATATCAGTTAGTCTGTGCAAAGGGGTCAGCTAGTCTGTAAGTTAGTATAGGCTGCGTTGGTATGTTAGCAGTTAGTATAGGCATTGATAGTTAGTATACATTAGCATTTTGGCGTCGAGTTGTATGTTATAGCACGACTGTATTATCTGCCACTTAGTTACATTGGCATGACTTACATTATCTGCCATTTAATTGATTTGGCACCACCTGTTACACCCATACTACACTAATCATTTTTGCACAACACCCTCTTGATTGTTGCAACCTTTTGTTCACTTGCACCCAACACTTTATTGCTGCATGTTGCACTCATCTTACCACCATGTGTTAACACATCTCCCTGTATGTCCTCCACCACATTTCCTACTATTTTTGTCACTTCCCAGTTGTAGACTCAATTCCTATATCTGCATATTTACAGTCTGCGCTCCTTATTAACCACTCCCTGCATATTTCTGCTATGGCTTCCTGTGTTTTCATAGCATAGCAGCCCAAAGGCTGTCATGGCTTCCTATGCCATCTTGTATCCCTGTCCCATCACTTGCTCCATTTAGCCTATGCATCGTCATTAGGTAATGTATATAGGTTCCCCATTTAATCTATGCATATATTTAGAAGAACACCTATAGATTTTCATTTGGACTAAGGCATGGAATATGCCTTCTCATATAGGGATTTTCATTAGCCTGAGGTATTGTCTATATATATAGGGTCTCATATGCATTCTGTCATTAACATAAGCATATACATTTTTTTTCCTCCACTTAGCTTAGGCATTGCGTTTGGCATATTCTCTTCATTAGAATAGGCATTTTCAAGTATGTCTTTAGCTTTAAAATGTAATATTTTTCTTTACATTTTGTATTTTGCTACCTTGTGCTAACTCAGTTTTACATGAATACATGAAAAACTTGAATTTCATTCTTGGATTAAATATATATATATATATATATATATATATTATATTTGCAATTCAAGGTTGTAATAATTAGGTATTAATGGGAATATTTACATTTTCAGCTCTAGATTAGAATGAATGAGCATACACATCTTCTAGAATTGCTTGCTCCATGTCATTTTCCTCTTTTATTACAAAATTTCACAAATGGTAGAACACGAATGGCACGTGCACCATTCTAATAAAAGGTGATTAAATCCTAAGTTGATGATTTGCATTTATGGCCTTAGTCAAAATGTGAACAAAACTTAGGATTTTCATCTTTTATGAGATAACACTGGATCTCTCCTCAAAATCATCATATTTTCAAATATTTTTCTCTTTTATTAAAGTTTAACTTAAAATTAACTCAAAATTTATATCAATGGCCATTGTCAGGATATAAATTGAGAATTAATTTCATTTTAAACTCTATAAAGGCACCAAAATATATTTTATTCTTCACTTGAATTTAAATAAGATTACTATATGATATATTCAATGACCATAGTTAGGGATGTATCATATCTTCAATCTTATTTCAATTCATTTAAAGAATGAAATATGCTTTTCAAAATCCAATTTCAAAATTCTTTTGATTCATTCATCATTTAGGATAGAATTACATGATATTTTCAAAATTCTTTTCATATTATTTTAAAAATCCAAGTGATTTTGAGATAATTCTTCAAATATCTTCTACATTTCTCAAATCAATCTTTAAATTTCTATTTCAATTCATCTTTCTATCTCATTTCAAAATTCAATTTCAAAGTTTAATTTAACTTTAAAATTCCTGATTCATCTTCTGATTTCAAAAACTCAAGCTTTAAATCAAGATTACCCTTTATTTTCATTGAGCCTTGATTCTCAAAATTCAAAAATAAAAGTTTTGAGATTGATTCTAAATTTTAAAATTCAATTTTTACTAAGTTGTAAATTCAAGTCTGGATTTCCAAAATCCAGATCCATCCTCAGAATCTCATTTTTTGGATCTTCAAAACTCCAAATTCTATCTTGGGTTCTAAATTTAGAACCCAATTCCACTTTAGATTTAGATCTTCAAAAAAAACAATCTCATCTTGGATTCCAGACTTCGGATCCAATTCCATTTAGGATTCTAGATTTCGGATCCAACTCTATTTTGGATCCTAGACTTTGGATCCAATCCCATTTAGGATTCCAGATTTTGGATCCGATCCCATTTAGGATTCAAACTTCGGATCCAATTCCATCTAGGATTCCAGATCCTGGATTCAACTCCATTTAGGATTCCAAATCCTGGATCCAAATTCCATTCTCAATTTCAGATTTCAAATCCAATTCTACCTTGATTTCCAGATTTCAAAACCAATTCTATTTTTTCAGATCCCATCTAGATTTCTTAAGTTTAATTCTCTTTTCAAATTCCATTTGGATTTCTTAAATCCAAATTTCATTCTGATTTTGAACTTTAAATCTGGAATTCAATTCCATTGCAAAATTTCATCTCCACTTCGAAATCCAGATTCAAAATTCAAATTCAAAGTCCATTTTTTGACTTTTTAAAATTTCACTTTATCTATCTCAGCTTCAAAATTCCCCTTTTTTCATTCTTTTCAAAATCCAAGATTTATTTCCCCAACTCTGATTATTTCAAAACTTAGAACTTCAAATATCTTTTCAGACCTATCTCAAGTTCTAAGTTAGATTCAACTATTCAAAAATCATTTCTTCACCCCATTATTACATATATTTTAGAATCACTTGAAAAATCCTAAATTTCCAAAAGTGTTTTTCTCAAAAGCATACACCTTTGCATTTGCATTGCACAAGCATGATTCTTTGTGCATTTAGACTTAAGAATAAATTCTTAGATAATATTTCAGCAAAGCAAGAGGCATTTATTCGATCCTTGGTTCGATTACCCCTCCTAAAGGCGCTAGGAACGGTCGAACATCATACCGACAAGCGAACCCCGTCTCTCCATCTTTTCCCATAAATTTTTAAAATGGAGGCGAGTAATTTCAAAATATTTTCAAAATTTAGGTCAAGTGAGACCTTGCAAAAGAGTTCTTTTCTCTTCTTTCTTTCTCTCTTTTTCCCCTCAAAAGGAAAAAGAATGGGAAAGAGGAACGAGAGAAAAATTTTTGCCATGATCACAGGAGTGGCAACCGTGATGGGACTTATCTCCGTCTGGTCGAATTTGTGCCTTTTGCTTTGCTTTGATATTTTCTAAGTCTTTATTCTTCAAATGTCAGCTTCTTTTCCATGTAAACCTTAGGAGCCTAGACTTGGTCCTAGCTGACATAATGCATATAGGATTTAAGTATGGTTTGGTAGGACCATATTGGGGAGATCTATTCATGCTCACTTAGACTTAGGTCTGAAATACAACTCTCCTCAATTTTAGGGATTGAATGCAAACAATGTATGCAAGTGTGTGCTTCTCTTCATTTAAACTCTATCTCTCTAGGACTTGCATTAGAACCATCTGATTTCTTGCATGTTGAACATGTTTTTGAAAACATCCCTACCTATATTGTCCCGGTCTTCACGTTGCTAGGCTGTCTCACTAAACCATAGTTTGAGAGAGAGCCTTACAACTGGACCACTTATTTAGGTTAGCGCCCTCCTACCACGTACCTAAGGGTCATAGTCCGAGGTATATCGGTAGGTACTCAAGGATGTTGGGAAGTCATTACCTTAGAACCAGAGAAATATTTTTATGCCACGTACTTCGAGCTTCAGCTTGAGTATATCAGCATACCTTGATTGGAATCAGATGATCTAAATCTTAGAGTTAAGATTAAGGTCCTATCAGTCATTTCAAATATTGTATTTAGAGTCAGCCTTTAGGGAGTGTTGTTTGCGCATCCTTGTTTGTGCAACTATAGTTATGCGATGTTTTCTTGTATTCTCCTGTATATATCAAACCTTTTTCAAACCCTGGGTATATTATTCAAATTCTCTCTTTATTTTCAAAAGACCCAAGCGTATTTTTCCTCTATCTATATTCCTTTTTTTTTTAGCAAATTTCCTTCAAAACACTGGAAAATTCTTTTAAAATTTCCTCAATCTTTTAAAAATTTCCAGGTTTATATCTATTTTTCAAAAGTCTATCCATAAGTCCTGCATTCTATCTGATTCTTCTCATTCTTCTTTGCCCCAGTATTATTTCGATGATGTCCAATTCCCTCAATGTTGTCTTTTCTTGAGATCATGTCTTCTATCAGATAAAGGATGGACTCCCAGATCATTGGGCTATCCATACTCATTCTTTCTTCCCTCGGTGGTATTATTCTTGGTTCGCCACCTTCTCGCGTATGTTCCCAGACCACTTGGATGAATGTGGATTGGAGATGGCATCAGTAGTAGGCAAGTGAACCATCAATGGAAGTCTGATTCAAGCTATGGCAGAGCGATGGAATCCATGTACCTGTACATTTTGGTTTCCATGGAGAGAGATAACTCTACGGATAGATGAATTCAATGATATCATGGGATTGCCAAAACCAGCAGGTCAGCCAGATGATCCTGTCGAGCAACAGTTCCTCATCAACATCAAAGGAGTAGATGTTCGAGAAGCCTTGGCCAGAACAACAGGGAGTAGATCTTGGCCTCTCATTGAAATCAGCGGAGATAAGTTCATTGACCTATTTGGACTCTATCGCAAGTATGGAGCATACAAGGAGGTTGATACGTTGTCTTGAGCAACCAAAGACAGAATTCAGAATGCCATGGTCCTGTGCATAACGAGATTAGCATTCTTTCAAGATGGCTAAAATTTCGTTGATGTCAGAGTTACCAACTCTTTCGAAGATGGGGAAGCAAACAGACCCGTCAGCTTTCAGTTTCCATGGCCGCCTTAGCTTTTCTTTACCGAGGCTTGGCTCATTTCTCTCTTGGAGAGACCATTCTGGTAGAAGGATGTACCTATGCCCTGCAGTTGTGGTTCTTGCAACATGTTCCATCAAAAGCCAGTTCCTTCAGGTTCAACGGTAAGAAGTCGAAGTCCGCCATTCAATATCGAGCCTCGATCAAGAAACTGCATCAGGAAGAGATCGTTTGGGATTACTTCGACAGGAGAGAATCAGTTCCTCGCTACACTTATGATCGCAGCAAGCGCTACAGATTGCTTGGCCCATTTTTCCATGTCGATTATCAACCAGAAAGGTCTCTCAGACAGTTTTTTCAGCGGCAGGTTCGTGCCAACATTCGCTTCCCGGCGGGTAACATGCCAAAATTCAATCTGCAGTCAGATCAGTGGTTTGAGGCATACCATGTAACCAAATATACTTGGGATTCCTTCATTTCTCTATCTGTATTTCCTGGATCAAATATATCTTTTGAATATCAAGAGTGGTGGCAAACTGTCTGCCCGCCCTCTCTTTGTCTTTGAATTTATCATCAATAAAGTTTACTTTTGTTCTACTAAAAAGCTTTTTTTTGGGCCAAATTTTATTCTTTTATTTCATTTTATAGCATAAATGGTCACGATTCTGGTGACGACCTCATCCCTGGTAAATGGGACATTTCTCCTATTCCTCTTCAATATCTTTTATCATGGTTGACGACCTCGCCTAGGTAACAAGGCACATCTTTCTGTCATCATGAAAATGGTGACACAATTATCACAAGTCTTGTGATGAACCGATCATAGGAAAACTTTGGCATCTCAAAATGGTTCAGACAAGAACTGACAAGAAAATTGTTCAACAACACAATGACAACGAGATAGAAGAAATGAACTCTCCCAGATCATCTATGTAATAACCGAACAAAAAAAAAAGTTTGGATTCGGGTCGGATCCGGACCTGGACCCGACCCAGACCCGAATGGAGGCACCGCCTCACGTGTTTTTAAGACAGGGAGGCAGGGGTTTCAAAAAGAACCCCGCCCCCCTTCTTCCACTCTCGTTCTCTCTCCCCGATTCTCCCTCATCTATGGTGAATTGCCGAAGAGTCATGTCAGGCCACCGCCGACGACAGTACCATCGGAGCCCACCCACGCCGGTGATAGCCTCCCCTCTACGACCACGCCGACGCTGCCGCCACCTGCGACCTCCCACTGACGTTGTCGTTGCCGCTGCCATCGTCGATGACTTTTAGGTATACCCCTTCTCTCTCTTTCTCCTATTTTCTCTTCTCTCTCCCATTTCTTCTCCTTTTCAGTCGGCAGGCCGACAAGGGGCGACACCCCCTACCGCCTGTGTCCGACTGGTTGGCAGAGGCTTTTGCCCCTGCCTCTTGCCTTTTGGAGAGCCGACAGGGGGCGACGCCCCAATTGTCACCTGTTTCTGCTCTATCTGCAAGGGTTTTCAACCCCTGCCTTTCTCTCCCTTATTCTCTGCGGTTGTTGGAAGGCCGACAGGAGGCCAGTGGCCCCTGTCGTGCCTTCCCCTATCTCTCTCTCTCTCTCGGGGTCTACCAGGAGGGTGGTGCCGAGCACCCCTTCTGGTCTGTCCTCTTCGGAGGGACGACAGAGGCGAGGCCCTGTCGTCAGCCTGCTCCAGCAGTCCGGTAGGAACCAAGTCCCTACCGCCCCTGCTCTCTTTTTCGGCAGGCGGCAGGGCTGCCGCCTGCGTCTCTTCCTCTCAGGCAGAGGGCTCCCAAGGGAGGGCTCTCGGGTGGCCCATGTGCTATGGTTGACAGGGTGGCAGGGCCGCCTGCCTGCCTCTTGTTCAGGCAGGTCGGCAGGGGCCGAACCCTTGCCACCTCCTTTCTTCGAGTTCTCGGTAGGTTGGCAAGGGTCGAGCCCTGCCACCTCTTTGAGTCCGGGAACGATGGCAGAGGCTGAGCCCTCTCGCCATCTCCCTCTTTTTTTTTCTTGATTTGGGTGGGCAGGGGTCGAGCCCTTGCCACCTCCCTATGTTCGGATGGGTCGGTAGGGGCCAACCCCTGTCATTTCCTCTGCGTTTTGATAGGCGAAGAGTGGTCGAGACCCTCCCTGCTTGTTTATTGCGCAGAGAAGGGGTCGGCTCTGTGAACACCCCAAATTTTTCAAAATCTTTTAAATAATCCCTTCTTGCCCCTAAATTCATCTTTTGAGCAAATGAGTCATTTTAAAATCTAAATTCCAGTTCTTTTCTCAAGCTTTACTGAAATTAAATTCATTTTATATATTTAAATCCGGATCCATTGTCCAGATCCAAAATTGAGGCTCATTATCCAATTTTTAAGAAAATACCAAAAATAGTTTTCAAGAAGCTCGGACAGTCTGTCCGACATCCGTTTGGATCCATCACATTGTATTTTTCGATTTGAGTGTCAAAAACCCAGACATTTTTTTTTAACCTGGGGTCCAAACCCATTTTTTTGAAGAAATTTTCTCAAAATAGCCTTGAACTCTCAAAAAAATTCTCTCTTGTAAATACTTTGCAAAAATACAAAAAAAATTAGTGTCCAATCTTTGTTTTCTCGCAAAGTCTTAAATTTCTCTTCCAAAAATACAAAAAAAAATGATGATGAAAAATAATTGGAAAAATCACAAGGCAAACAAATGAGTTTTACTAAAAACCTCGTTTTCTTTTTGGAAAAAAAAAAAAAGAGAACACTTTTGTAAAAATCCTAAAAACAAAGGGGCCCCTTTCGTAAATTTTCTTTTTAGGGTTTCTTTAGAAAACCTTCGTAAGAAAAGAAGGGAGGCGGCGCCTCTCTCCCTCTCTCAGTCTCCTTCTTCCTTTCACCGAAACCCTTTCCTTCACGAAGCTTCCATCCCCATGTGCGTTTCCCCTCCATGAACCCTCCGATCATATCACTTCCTCCGCCTTCGTCCATCACCAACGAACTCGCACGCTCCTCTCCTTCACGAAGCTTCCACCTCCCATGTGCAATCGGCTCTCTACCGCCCTCTGATCCTCTCCTTCTCCCATCCTCGAGCAATCACCCACCCTGGGATCATCCATGGCCTTCTTCAACCCTTCATCGCCAACCATCTTCTCTCAGCCACCGATTTCTAACAACTCCTCTTCCCGATTTTTCCTGGACTTCCTATATAAACAACTGTAGGGATCAGGAGTGGGGGATCGACCTTTGCATTATTGTCCTTTGCTTTCTGATCGAAGAAAGGAGTTCCACAAAAAGAAGAAAGGAGAGTTTCTCTCCTTCAGAGTCCCTGCAACGCTTCGAAACTTCGAGCCATTCCCTGTGGTGGAGAGCGGCGATTCATCGATCCACCGGATGGTTTGATCCAATTCGTCCACTCCCTGCGACAAAGAGAGTCCCCTGCAGTAATCGAGTAGGCAACCAATACCCTCCTTCTTCCTGCTTCCTAATTAATTAATTCCCTGTGAAACCTTCTTATTTTTCTTTTTTTTTCTCTGACCTATGAGGCACGAACGAGTGGTGTTGGGTTGTTTATGGCAACATCGACCCCTCCCGGTGCTACAACGAAGGAATTGTGTATTCCGACATTCCCTTCCTTTTTTTTAGCTAATCGTCTTTGAATCTTTGTAATTTCTGGGTATTTTGAATATGTGCTTATACTCGGTTTCCCTTTGTTAGTTATCTACGGTGTATGACTTCTTGTTTGTATTTCTGATCTCTTACTTTTTTTTTTATTATTTTCTTTTTGCGTTTGATTTCCTATTCCAAGTAACTTCTGATTCCAGTTCGTTTATCCCAGTCTTACTGCATTGGTCGTCTTGAAATACATCATGATTGATCATCTATTGCATTTTTCTTCTGCTCATATTTACTTCAAGGATTACCCTTTTGATTCAGCATGCCATTGCGATTTAACCGAGCTCACATTAGACTCATATTCCTTTTGTCTATCCACTATATCTTTTATTACTTCGGCGTTAATTTCTCTAATAATGTCTTGTTTTACCGTGGTTTTGGTTCTTGCCTTCGATCCATTCTGAAGTTCGAGTCTGGCTCTTTTCGTATTAACACTGATGTCTGTTTAGTAACTTCAAAATATGTTGATTCTCGTTCTATGACCGAACGATCAGTGGATGGCTGATTTATCGAGTTCCAGGAGCCAAGAGTGTCATTATTTAACCGGCCTTTAAACTGGCATATTGCGAGGAGTTTTAAGTATTTGATCCTCTGCAAGTAGTTATGTGGTTATCAGTCGCCAGAATTTTGGTGATGGACTGTTTGAGTCCCAGCTTAATGTTCGAAACTGGATTTGTGTGAACACTGATCAATCATCTGGATTCCATGTGCATTTATTTGAACTCTAGAATGATCATCTGATTGCAAGCAATTAAGGTAAGTCCTGAACATTGCCCGAATGACCTCGGGTATCGATTGACTGGTTTCGATCAAGTAATCACATGAGTACCTGGACCAGCTACTCAACTTTCGGTGAGTAATTTCCTTCGCAGGTAAGTGTTTATTTTGTAATGTCCCTTTTCTTTTTTTTCTTTTTTTTAAAAAAGGGTCTGAACTCTCTTGTTTTACTACCTGTGAAGAGCAATGGCGTTTTAATGTATTCTGCTTCTTTGTTAGAACTGGTTCCCTGATGATTCTTAATAACCAGATCCTCACAATCTGAGAATCTGATTACCGATAATTGGTGGTTTGAGGAATATTCCTGAGAGACTAAAGGCAGGTTGAATATGGATCAGATGTCTATCAACCCCTGGCCTGAATAGTCCTCAATTTACCAAATCCTTCCATTGAATGTTATATTCTGTGGCTTGTGTTAACAAAGTTTCATTAGAACTTTAATCAGAGTCCCTCGAATCTCACTGGATTTCAACTAAGTTCAGAAGAGTCTGACTGAGTTTGTCGTTGACTGGGTTAATTAAGTTTATTGAATTCGATGCATAGACAATTAAAAGATTCTTTTCTTTCTTTTCTTCTAGTCAGATTTCTGACCAGGGGAGTTTGTGGATCTTCAGATATGGTGAAAATTGAGATTCTGACCGGGCCTGTGTTACCTGTTTTGATGATGTTCCTACAGTTGCTAAGATAGCGCATCACGGGGTGAGTTTGTTTCGTTTGGAGAAATCAATTTGCAACAATATTTAACAGGTATTCCTACCAACCATCATAAACCTCTTTCTATTTTATTTGTTGGACCTTATTTGCTGAGTATCATTCCTTCAAGCCATAACAAGTTGGTGTTCTTATAATAAGTGTTAGTGGATCTGATATTGTAAATGTAGTGTTCACAGCATTGTTTTCTGTGGGCATTGTGACCGTTCATGACTATTTTTTTTTTTTTTTAGTCTTCTAAATCAGGAAGAGGAGGACAAGATCAGAATATTTTAAAATATGTATTTTGATATGCTGTGCATGTCCATCCCAAGCAAAATTTCAGAAGATTTCTCATTATTTTCATATGTTTGAATTACTTCTACCTTTAGTTATTTATTTTTCTTGACAGAGTTTATTCAGGGCCATTGTCCATATCTAACGAAATCATGAGGAAGTTCTGTGTAGTAGTTTTACTCTCTACCATAACACTCCCCACTTCCTTCTCATACACTTCTCCACTTGCACTTGCATAGCATATATACATCATCTTTTAACATGCATTACTTACTACAGTCCCAGCATTGCACTTCAAACCTGTCACTCACTTTCAGTTTACCACATTCTCACGCCCAGTAGCTCCACTTACCTACTACATTCTCATGCATAATAGCATAATAGCCAGACTATCTGCCGCTGTAGTCTTTACACAACCACCATACCATAGCCAGTTAGCTTAACCAACACAATGTTTAGTTAAACACCAGGGTTAGTTCATGACATCTCACTTTGGCTGGCCTGTCAATTATGCATACACATTGGTCATGCCCTTATCAGTTCAGCCATTTGTACAACATAAAACTCATGCATCAAACATAGGTAATATAGGTCTCACTGGTATACTATTGTTTCCTGCATATTACATTAAATACCTCCCCTCAGCCCCTATTATACAGTACAGTATAATATCCTTCATTATTTTCATAAGTACTTCATCTTCAGCCTTTATACCAGTGGTTCATTACATCATACGTATTCATCAACACTTAGTGCTCTTCCCATCACCCATTGCCTGTTAGATATCCATTTCCTTCAAGTGCACACCACTTGCTGCACTTCACTTGTGATATGTGTACATCACTGTGCACACCTTCACTGCTGCACATAAGTAAAAACAGAGTTCAATGCTGACAAAAGGTAACAAAAGCCATCAAAATCACAATACAGAATTGTGTCAGTAGCTGCTAGTAATAGAAAATTTTGGAAAGATCCAGATCAGTTGGGAAAAGTCTCAACGTGAGCTTGATGGGGTACCTCTGCTCCATGTCTGAAACTTTATATAGTCATTAGCATCCATCAATGTTAAAGGTGTAAGAAAATTGATATATGTAAATGTTTTGGATCGGGTCAGAACAGACCCAGTCCATTCTGTAAAATGTTATCTAAGGTATGCTTTGTACCAAAGATATTCTGGTAACATACTGAACCCTACTGTTTCATATAAATACTAATGAAATATATTTCACAGTGGTTCACAATGAACCACCGTGGTCTCCTTCTTTTTATTTTATTATAGTGATTCGTCAGGAACTACTACAAATTATCTCTTGCAATGGTTCACAAAGAGCCCCTGTAATCCCTCTTTACTATAGTAGTTCATTAAGAATTACCCTAGTAGTTTTCTTTCATAATGGTTCACAATGAACCACTGTATCCCTTCCTTTCTATGGTGGGTCATCAGGAACTACCATATCTCAGGTTGATTCATCTTAGATCATCTTGACCCTTGACTTCACCCACTGTATATGCCCTTCTCATTCAGTATGAGCATAGCATCTTGCATTATGATTGGTATAATCACATGCAAATTTTGCCTTCAAGGAAGTATTTTCTTCTGTGAGCATGCTAACTCATTTTTTTGTGTGGGGAATATGTGGAAAATGTTACTTGGGGTTGTGAATTCAACTTTATATGTTGTAAAAATTAGATATTAAATGTGAATCTACATTTCCAGTCTTAGATTAGAATGAATGAGCATTGTAAAATACCATGAATTACTTGTTTCCATGCATCTTTTCCTTTATTTCTCAAATTCTCACAAATGGTGAAACACGAATGGCACGTGCACCATTTCGTAAGAGGTAATTAATCCTAAGTTGATGATTTACATCAATGGCCATAGTCAAGATGTAAACAAAACTTAGGATTTTTATCTTTTACGAGATAACACTGGATCCACACTGGACCCGTTTTCAAAATTCATCATATTTTCCTTAAATATCTTCTTCTTTTATTAGAATTTAACTTAAAATTAATTCAAAATATATACCAATGGCCATAGTCAGGGTATATTGAGAGTTAATTTCATTTTGAATTCTATAAAAGCACCAAATGCGTTTTATTCTTCACCTAAATTTAAATATAGATTGGTATATAATACGTTCAATGACCATAGTCAAGGATGTATTATATCTTCAATCTTATTTTAATTCATCCAAAGAATGAAATAGCTTTTCAAAATCCAATCTCAAAAATTTAAATTCATTCATCATTTAGGATAGAACTGCGTCATATTTTCAAAATTCCTTTCTCAAAAATTATAAGTGATGTAAATATCTTCCTCAATCCATCTCCAATTCTTATCATTTTTAAATTCAATTTCATTTTTCAATCTCAAAGTTCAATTCAACTTTGAGATTTCAAATTCATTTTATATTCAAATTCAAATCAGATTTCGAAGTTCAATTTGACTTCATTTATATTCAAATACTCCAATCAAAATCAAAGTTCAATTTTAACCTTGAGGTTCTTGATTCATCTTCTAAAATTCCAAATTCAAAAACTCCAAATCAAATCCGAAGTTCAATTTAACTTTGAGATTCCCTTCATCTTCTAAATTTCAAATTCAAAACTTCAAAAATTCAAGGTCTAATTTGACTTTGAAATTCATTCGTATATTCAAGATTCAAATTTTAAAATTTCATTTTCCAAGTTCGATTCAAAACTTGGAAATTCAACAAATCCAAATCCATTTTAGGATCCTGGATTCAACATTCTTATCGGATCTCAGACTTCAGATCCAATCCCCCCCTTTAGGATCCAGAATCCAACTCTACCTTTGGATCTCAGACTTCAGATCCAATTCTCCTTTAGGATCCAAACTCCAATTTCACCTTGGATCTCAGAACACAGATTCAAATCCATGTTAAGGTCCAGAATCCAACTCTACATTGGATCTCAAACTTCAGATCCAGTTCCATTTTAGGATCCAGAATTCAATCACATGTTGGATCTTAGACTTCTGATCCAAATCCATCTTAGGATCCAGAACCCAATTTTATCTCGGATCTCAGATCTTAAATCCATCTTTAGATCCAACTCCATTCCCAATTCTAGATTTCAAATCCAATTCCATTTTCAGATCTCATCTGAACTCCCTAAATCAATTTCTATTCTTGAATACCATTTGAGTTTCTCAATCCATTCCGATTTAAAACTTCAAAATCTAAATTCAAGTATTCAATTCCTTTTCTAAAATCAAATTCAAAGTTCAAAGTCCATTTCTGACTTTGAAACTTCATTTTCTTTCATTTTAAAACTTCAAGTCATTCCTTCTCATTTATTCTTCCAAATCCTGATTTATTTCAAAGACTTAGAACTCCTCTGATCTATCTCAAGTTCTAAGTTAGATTCAATCATTTCTTCACTCCTTTACCAAGTTCATCTCAAAAATAACTTAGAGATTTCCAAAATATCTTTAAAAAAGAGCATACATTATGGCGTTGCACAAGCATGATTCATTGTGCATTTAGAGTTAGAATAAATTCTTAGATTATATTTAGGCAAAGCAAAAGGCATAGATTCGATCCTTGGTTCGATTACCCCTGGTAAAGGCGCCAGGAACGGTCGAACCTCGTACCGACGAGCGAATCCCGTCTCCCCATTTTTCCCGCAAATTTTCAAAACGGAGGCGAGTTGAATTTCTAAATGTTTTCAAATTAAGGTCAAGTGAGACCGCGCAAAACAGTTCCCCTTTTCCCTTTCTTTCTTTCTTTTCTCTTTTCTTTCTTTTATTTTCTTCCCTTCAAAAAGGAGGAAAATAGAGGTTAGAAAAAGAAAAGAGAAGGAAGAGAGAGAAGTCACAAAGAGGAAAAATTTTGCGATGATCACAGTTTTGGCGACCGTGATGGGACCCGTCTTCGTCCAGTTGAATCTATGCCTTTGCTTTGCTTTAATATTTTCTAAGTCTTTATTTTAACATATGTCAGCTACATTTTCCATGCAAACCTTAGGAGCCTAGACTCTGTCCTAAAGCTGACATCATTGCATATAGGATCTAAGTATGGTTTGGTAGGACCATATTGAGGAGATTATTCCATGTTCACATTAGACTTAGGTTTTAAATACAACTCTCCTCATTTTTTAGGGATTGAATGCAAAACAATGTATGCAAGTGTATGCTTCTTTTTATCTATCTCTTTAGGGCTTGCATTAGAACCTTCTGGTTTTACTTGCGTGTTGAACATGTTTTCAAAAACCTCCTTACCTATATTGTCCCGGTCTTCACGTTGCTGGGCTGTCTCACTGAACCATAGTTCAGGAGAGAGCCTCACAACTGGACCACTTATTTGGGTTCGCGCCCCCCTACCACGTACCTAAGGGCCATAGTTCGAGGTATATCGGTAGGTGCTCAAGGATGTTGGGAAGCCCTTACCTTAGAACCGGAGAAATATCTTATATGCCACGTACTTCGAGCTTCAGCTTGAGTATATCGGCATACCTTGATTGGAATCAGATGATCTGAACCATAGAGTTAAAATTAAGGTCCTACAAGCTATTTCAAGTAATGCATATAGAGTCAGACTTTAGGGAGTGCTGTGTGCGCATCCTTGTTTGTGCAGCTATGATTATGTGATGTTTTCCTTGTGTTCTCCTATATCGACCTCTTTTAAAACCCTGGGTGTACTCTTTAAAACTTCCTCTATTTTCAAGGACCCCAGGTGCATACTTTTTCCTTTTCTTTTCCCCTTTTATATGTCAAAACTTTTTTTCTGTTCTTTCCAAAATTTCCAGGATTAATGTTTGACCCCTTCTTTCATCGAAAAATCTATCCGTAAGTCCTGCATTCTATCTGACCCTTTTCCTTGTCGCCTCAGTATCACTCCGATGGCATCAGAATCTCCCGATGCTATCTTTCCTTGGGATCATGTCTTCTATCAAATAAAGGATGGAACCCCAGATCATCGGGTCATTCAGTCTCATACCTTCTTCCCTCGGTGGTATTATTCTGGGTTCATCGCCTTCTCACGTATGTTCCCAGACCACTTGGATGATTGTGGATTGGAGATGGCATCGACAGTTGGCAAGTGAACCATCAACGGCAGTCTAATTCAAGCTATGGCAGAGCGATGGAATCCGAGTACCTGCACGTTTTGGTTTCCATGGGGGGAGATGACTATGCTAATGGATGAGTTCAATGATATCATGGGATTGCCAGAACCAGCTGGTCAGCCAGATGATCCGGTCGAGCAACAATTCTTGATCAATGTCAAAGGGGTAGATGTTCGAGAAGCATTGGCCAGAGCTACAGGGAGCAGATCCTGGCCTCTCACAGAAATCAGCGGAAATCAGTTCATCGATCTGTTCGAACTCTACAATAAATATGGGGCCTACGAAGAAGTCGATACCTTATCTCGAGCAGCAAAAGAAAGAATCCAGCATGCCATGGTCCTATGCACAGTGGGGCTGGCATTCTTTCAGGATGGTCAGAATTTCATCGATATCAGAGTCGCCCAACTTTTTCGAAGATGGGGAAGCAAGCAGACCCGTCAGCTTTCAGTCTCCATGGCAGCTCTAGCTTTTCTCTACAGAGGTTTGGCTCGATTTGCTCTCGGAGAGACCATTCTGGTGGAAGGATGCACGTACGCCTTGCAGTCATGGTTCCTGCGACATGTACCGTCAAAAGCCAGTTCTTTCAGATTCAGCAGCAAGCAGCCGAAGTCAGTCATTCAGTGCCGAGCTTTGATCGAGAAACTGCATCAGGAGGAAATCATTTGGGACTTCTTCAACAGAAGAGAGACCATTCCTCGCTACACCTATGCTCGTGACAAGCGTTACAAACTGCTCGGTCCTTTCTTCTGTGTAGACTATCAACCAGAGAGATGTCTTAGACAGTTTTCGCAGCGGCAGGTTCGTGCCAACACTCGCTTCCCGACAGGCCGCATGCCAGAGTTCGATCTACGGTCGGATCAGTGGTCTGGAGCATACCACGTCGCCAAATATACTTGGGACTCCTTTATTCCTTTGTCTATATTTCCTGGTCCTAATGTATCATCAGAGTATCGAGAATGGTGGCAAACTGTCTGCCCGCCTTCTCTTTGTATTTAAAATTTTGTCAATCAATGAAAATGCAAACTTTTATTTTTATGGCCAAATCTTATTTTTCATATAGTTACGGATTCATCCCCAGTGATGAGACCCATTCTGTCTATTCTTCTATCCCTCGTCATAATAGACGACCTCGCCTAGGTCATAAGACGCATTTTGTCACCATAAAAGGATGACGCGATCATTGCAAAAATTCGTCAATTCCTTCCCTCATGTCTTTTCCTAAAAGAAATCACATTTTCAAAAATTTCCTCCGAACCCTAATTATTCTTTTCACCTTCACAGGAAATCACTGGCATTGGCATTATGGTTGTAACAAGGGCAGGAAAAGAAACAGTTCCTCAACAGAGCGACAGTGAGGCCGGAGGGATGGATTCCCCCAAATCAGTCAGAGGACAAAATCAAACAGATGATATAGATCCAACCATGTATAATCTGTTTAAAAGAATGATGACCAAAATGATAGCTGAGCAGGCCAAGGCCAGTCAGAAAGAAGCTGTTCCAAAAAGCAAGCCAAAGAAGAAGGCTATAAAGAAGCCAGTCAGGATTGTTAGAAAGCAAGTACAGCCCGACACCACTTCTGAAGAAACAGAATCAGTTGAGGAATCAGAAGAGGAAGAGCAGCTTATTTATCAGAATCCCCCACCGCAGTTGGTAAAAACCACTGCAGAGCCCGAATCAATCAACAAGCCCGTTCCGGTTAATGACCCGATGCAGGAACAGATGAAAGAAATGAATCGGGCTATCAAAGATATCCAGACTAAAAGCAAGGGCAAGCAGACCTACTCCGGTGAAGATTTCTATCATGGTCTGGACGGGGATGACAATTTGGAGAATCTCCCTCGCAAGTTCCTTAAATTCGATGGAACCAGCAACCCCAAGGCTCATTTGGCCACCTTATATGCCGAATGCGGCCGTTTCAGGAAAGACAATCAGGCTTTATTCATATGCTTTCCTCGCAGCTTAGAAGGGGTAGCAGCCAGGTGGTATGCGGACCACATTAATCCTATCGAATTAAGAGAGTTCGATAAAGTTGTGAATTTATTCATAGAACGCTTCATGTTCAATATTGAAGCCTCACCAACCCTCAATCATCTGTACAATTTAAAACAGATGGAGAATGAGAGAGCCAGTGAATTCATCCACAGGTGGAGAAGCACCTGTAACAGAATGAAGGTTCCCATTCCGGAGGAGCACGCCCTGCAGATTATTCTGAATAACTTTGCCCAGCCTTTGAGAAACCTCATTTCCACTTCGCCTGCCAAGTCATTCATCAAATTAATTGAGAGAGCCGAGTGGCTCGAGACCGGCCTGGACAATGGTCTATACGAAGGATATCCTTTTGTCAGAGGAAATCCTGATCAAAAGAAAAAGGCGCACGTCGCCTATGCTGCAGGATTGACAGATCAGGGCAGCAGTGGTTCCGGCAAAAAGAAGAACAAGAAGGGCCGCAACAAGAACTCAGGATATCCCAGTGCCGAAAGGACAAACTCGGCAGCCCAGAAAGGAAAATTTGTTAAGCCCGTCCAACCAGCGCCCCAGTCAGAAGCAAAGCAGCCGAAAAAGCCGAAGCACGAAGGTTGGAGTTATGATCGAGAGTTCTCAGCCTTAGAACAGTCCCGCGACGACATCTTAGAATATATGATGTCGAAGGGAATGATCAAGCTCCCCAAAGTGGCGGACCCTCCCGTCGCTATGGGTAAATGGACGGACAAATTCTGCAAATTCCATCGGACTGTGGGACATGACACTGAGCATTGCTTTGTCCTCAAGAACATCATTCAGGATTGTATTGACAAAAACATGCTGATTGAGGACGAGGATGAGCAGCAACCAGAAATCTTGTCCAAACCATTCCCTAAACATTCAGCTTCGGTCATCACAGAGCAAGCATTCTCTCTGCAAGGCAGTATTCGACCATGTTCCAGGCAGGACATTCAGGATCAACATCAGGTCCTAGTCCTTCGTCAGGCACGGTCATCCGTCAAGAGGGCGGATGTCACCCCATCTTCCAGTAAAACAACAAAGGTAACAACAGAGATTACCAAAGTGGTCCCAAGGATCCCGAAGCGCTTTATCAAGGCAGCTTCGAAGAAAGAAGAGGCTTCAGGGTCAGGTCAGAAGCCGATTACTGCATTATCCAACATCTCTATCTTGGACCTGACACACGCTTCATCTGAGCACCAGCAAGTGCTAGAAGATCTTCTCAGAAAGATCAAAGTCAAGCCTAGCACGACTCCGCAAGATATGGCTCAGATCGTCAATCAGGCCATGACAAATGCACCAATCACCTTTTCCGATGAGGATTTGCCAAAGCCTTATTCGTTTCATAATAATACCCTATACATAGTAGTGCGGACCAGGGGCATGACAGTCCCTCATGTGCTCGTCGATGGAGGCAGCAACCTAAATATCTGTCCAGAAATGACAGCCAAGGCTTTGGGATTAAAAGAAGAGGAATACACCCCAGATCCGATCACGATCTACGGTTTTGATAACCATGGGCAGACAGCCAAGGGGAAGATATTTCTCGAAATTTTCATCAACTATTCGGTACATACGGTCTTGTTTCATGTAGTGAATGTGCCACCTACATACAATCTGCTCCTCGGACGCACTTGGATTCATAACGCCAATGCGGTCCCATCAACCTTGCACCAATGCATCAAATGGTCGAAGGGAGGCATGATCACTACGGTCCTAGGAGAGGATCCGGAAGAACGACTCCCACAACCGATGATTCCCCGTCCCACTTTCACTGCCGACATCCCGAGCATCCGGGAAGCCGAAGAGATTGATCTGAGTGAAAGTCTGGATATGCTAAATTTGAAGGAAATCCAGCCAACAGAAAATGTCACCGCAGTTGTTCAGTGGCAGGGACCTCGTTTCTTCAAGCTAGGAGGACGCCTCGATTGCACCTCAATTAAAGATCACCCTCTGTTTCCTCGATTCTCAAAATCAAGGAAAGGATTTGATCTTCTGATGAAGCATGGGTATCAGCCCTTCAGAGGCCTGGGCAAAGATGAAGACGGCATCCTGGAGCCGATCATCCCTGTTCAGCATGCCACCGGCACAGGCTTAGGTTTTACAGGTCAGTCATCCGGCAGAAAGACCATCTTTGTCAAGGGAGCTCAGTAATGAAGACAATGCCAGTGTTTTCTGTTCTCTTTCCTTTTCGTCATCTTGTAAGGGCAAGATCCGCCCCAGTTTCTTTTTTTTCCTCAAAATAATTGCTTGTAAATATCAAAGTTTACTCAATCAATGAAAAGTTTGTTTGCTCTGTTCATCTTGGTGTACACAAATCCTATGCTTATATCCTTATCTGTGTTGTCATTCTCTGTCTCTGTACAAAAGGCTATTTTTCGAACATTTTACCTTTTTTCTCAAAGGACCTCCTTTTCACTTACAGGATTGCCAGGATCATGGCTCCTAAATCATTCAAAAAGCTCATCATCAATACCAACCTTTTTCAAAATAAACCAGCCAAAGCATGCAAAGCGAAGGCAGGGGCAGAAGTCAGCAAAATGACAGAGCAGATTGAAGAGTCAGCAGAATTTGACTCGACGATTCAAGATTTAGAAGCAGGATAAACCATCGCCATTGGTTCAGGATCCAACAGAGGATGTCAATATTGGTTCAGAAGATGATCCAAGAATCCTCAAAATTGGTTCCAGTCTAAGTTTAGATGAGAAAAAAGGCTCATCTACTTCCTCAAACAGCATCAGGAAGTCTTCGCTTGGACTTATGAAGATATGCCAGGTTTAGACTCCAAGTTAGTCGAACATCGCCTTGCGTTGAAACCGGATTGCAAGCCAATCGAACAGAAACTCAGAAAAATGGATCCTCGAGTGGCACCACAAGTTAAAGAAGGACTTGAAGAGTTATTAAAAGCAGGATTCATTCGGACCGTCGAGTACCCAGATTGGTTGGCGAACATTGTGGCAGTCCCCAAAAAGAATGGCAAAGTTCGAATCTGCATTGACTTCAGAGATCTGAACAAAGCAACCCCGAAAGATGATTATCCACTCCCCAACATCGATCTTCTGATCGATAGCACGACAAGCTCAACCTGCCATTTTCAGAAAAAGAGTTCGTCTAATCCTGCCTGCATATGACGAAGGAAAACATGTATAGATCAAAATAAAAAATGCCCCAGTATCAGGGAGAAGATGTGAGAATTTAATAGAAAATCGTCGCTTTATTGAGAGAGATTTTTGAAGAGTACAAAAGGCTAGGAATTTAGGTGTAAAATCTCTTCAAATGTAGGGCATTAATAGGATCTGGCAGTTCCGCTCCATCTGCATTGATCAGACGGTAGGAATTACGGGGCAATGCTTCCTTAACCACATAAGGGCCTTCCCAATTGGGTGACCACTTGCCCTTCGGCCGGTGCTTGAGATGAGCCGTCGATCTGAGCACAAGATCATTAACTCGAAATCTTCTCTCGATAACTGATTTGGCGTAGTGCCTAGCTATCCTCTGACGATAGGCCTGAGCGTGCTCTGCTGCCTTGAGTGTTTCTCGTCTAGTAGATCAAGCTGTACCAATCTCTGTTGCTGATACTGATCAAGCGGAAGTTCAGTGAGCGACACAAACTTGAGTGCGGGCTTCTGAACATGGAGAGGTAACACTACCTCTGTCCCATAAACAAGCTCTGAAGGCGTAGCATTAGTTGGGGTTCGAATGGTGGTTCGGTACGCCCAAAGTGCGTCGTGCATCTTCTAGTGCCAATCACGGCCTGTTTCCACTGTTCTTTCCAGAATGCGGATCAAAATCTTGTTGGTGGCCTCTGCCTGACCGTTCCCTTGGGGATAGTAAGGAGCTAAGAAGTGGTGATGAATCCCGAACTTCGAGCAGAAGGTCTTCATCTTCTCATTTTTGAAATGGCTGCCATTATCTGACACAATATCATGTGGGACGCCGAAGCGACAAAGAAGATTTTTATGAATAAATGAAACTACATGCCGGCCTTCTACTGTTCGCAGAGTGACAACTTCGACCCATTTGGTGAAGTATTCTGTGGCTGCAAGGAAGTATTTATGGCCGTTTGATGCAGAAGGAGTGATTGGACCCACCACGTCGAAGGCCCACATCGAAAAAGGCCAAGGAGAGACCGCGGATTGCAAGTATGCTGCTGGCGCATGAATGGAAGGCGCGTGCATCTGACATTTGACGCACTTCCTTACAAATTGATGGCAATCTTGCTGCATGGTTTTCCAGTAATATCCTGCGCAGATAATCTGCTTGACGAGTGTTTGGTAGCCGACGTGGCCACCACAAATTCCTTCGTGCGCCTCTTGGACAACTTCCATGGCTTCGTCTTTGTCTAAGCATCTGGCATACTCAGAACTGAACCCACGACGGTAGAGAGTATTGGCAAGGATAAAATAGCGGACTGACATGCGTTGAATCGGGTGTTGCTCCTTTCTTGGCATTTCTGCTGGAAACTCACCGGTTTCAATAAAGCTTTTGATGTCTTGATACCAAGGCTTTTCCTTCTGAGCGGCCTGGTTTACCCGTTCGACTGGAATGTAGGCAGGCTGATCAAGTCTGCCGATCTCGAAGGAACGACAGGATTCACTGTTTTTAAAAGACAAAATAGAGCCTAAGCAGGCTAAGCCATCGGCTATGTGATTGTATTCCCTCTTGATGTGATTGAGCTGAAATTCTTCAAGGTTGCCTATGAGAGCCAAAGCGATCTTCTGATATGTAATCAGCTTCGAGTCTTTTACTTGCCATTCTTCATTAACTTGGTTAACAACAAGCAAGGAATCGCCAAAGGCATGTACTCTCTTGACATCAAAGTCTTGCAGAATCTTGAGGCCTTGTATTAGAGCTTCATACTCAGCCATGTTGTGAGTACATTGGAAATTGAGCTTGAGGGAATAAGGGAGCATCTCCTTTTCAGGAGTGATTAACAAGATCCCAATCCCTATACCAGACATATTTTTGGCTCCATCAAAGAATAGAGTCCAAACTGGAGATTCCTGAATACTGCAAATTCGATCGTCAGGAAAATCATCTTCCGCTTTGATTTCTTCTGTTAACGGGAAATCTGCCAACTGATCTGCGATGGACTGACCCTTGACTGACTTCTGAGAAACGTACTCCAAATCATATTGCATCAGGAGGACTTGCCATTTCGCAATCCGTCCAGTAAGAAAAGGCTGCTCAAGGATGTATTTGAGAGGGTTGAGCCTTGACAAAATTTTGATTTCTGACGCCATTAGATAATGTCTCAGTTTCTGAACAGAGTAAAAGACTGAAACCGGATTGGCTCAGTTTCTGAACACCAAGATGAACAGAGTAAAAGACTCGAAGCTGATTACCTATCAGAAGATCGCTTTGGCTCTCATAGGCAACCTTGAAGAATTTCAGCTCAATCACATCAAGAGGGAATACAATCACATAGCCGATGGCTTAGCCTGCTTAGGCTCTATTTTGTCTTTTAAAAACAGTGAATCCTGTCGTTCCTTCAAGATCGGCAGACTTGATCAGCCTGCCTACATTCCAGTCGAACGGGTAAACCAGGCCGCTCAGAAGGAAAAGCCTTGGTATCAAGACATCAAAAGCTTTATTGAAACCAGTGAGTTTCCAGCAGAAATGCCAAGAAAGGAGCAACACCCGATTCAACGCATGTCAGTCCGCTATTTTATCCTTGCCAATACTCTCTACCGTCGTGGGTTCAGTTCTGAGTATGCCAGATGCTTAGACAAAGACGAAGCCATGGAAGTTGTCCAAGAGGCGCACGAAGGAATTTGTGGTGGCCACGTCGGCTACCAAACACTCGTCAAGCAGATTATCTGCGCAGGATATTACTGGAAAACCATGCAGCAAGATTGCCATCAATTTGTAAGGAAGTGCGTCAAATGTCAGATGCACGCGCCTTCCATTCATGCGCCAGCAGCATACTTTGAATCCGCGGTCTCTCCTTGGCCTTTTTCGATGTGGGCCTTCGACGTGGTGGGTCCAATCACTCCTTCTGCATCAAACGGCCATAAATACTTCCTTGCAGCCACAGAATACTTCACCAAATGGGTCGAAGTTGTCACTCTGCGAACAGTAGAAGGCCGGCATGTAGTTTCATTTATTCATAAAAATCTTCTTTGTCGCTTCGGCGTCCCACATGATATTGTGTCAGATAATGGCAGCCATTTCAAAAATGAGAAGATGAAGACCTTCTGCTCGAAGTTCGGGATTCATCACCACTTCTTAGCTCCTTACTATCCCCAAGGGAACGGTCAGGCAGAGGCCACCAACAAGATTTTGATCCGCATTCTGGAAAGAACAGTGGAAACAGGCCGTGATTGGCACTAGAAGATGCACGATGCACTTTGGGCGTATCGAACCACCATTCGAACCCCAACTAATGCTATGCCTTCAGAGCTTGTTTATGGGACAGAGGTAGTGTTACCTCTCCATGTTCAGAAGCCCGCACTCAAGTTTGCGTCGCTCACTGAACTTCCGCTTGATCAGTATCAGCAACAGAGATTGGTACAGCTTGATCTACTAGACGAGAAAAGACTCAAGGCAGCAGAGCACGCTCAGGCCTATCGTCAGAGGATAGCTAGGCACTACGCCAAATCAGTTATCGAGAGAAGATTTCGAGTTAATGATCTTGTGCTCAGATCGACGGCTCATCTCAAGCACCGGCCGAAGGGCAAGTGGTCACCCAATTGGGAAGGCCCTTATGTGGTTAAGGAAGCATTGCCCCGTAATTCCTACCGTCTGATCAATGCAGATGGAGCGGAACTGCCAGATCCTATTAATGCCCTACATTTGAAGAGATTTTACACCTAAATTCCTAGCCTTTTGTACTCTTCAAAAATCTCTCTCAATAAAGCGACGATTTTCTATTAAATTCTCACATCTTCTCCCTGATACTGGGGCATTTTTTATTTTGATCTATACATGTTTTCCTTCGTCATATGCAGGCAGGATTAGATGAACTCTTTTTCTGAAAAACTTATCAATTTTTCAGTCGATCTATTTTTATTTAAAATTGCACCTATTTCATTTTTCGATTTAATTGAATTTTCATCGAATTGTTATCCATTTTTATCATTTTGTCAAGTTTTATCAAGTTTTTATCAAACTTTTAAATTTTATCGATCTCTTATCCCTTTCAGGTTAAGGGATAAAACCTGAACTACTTCCCATAAACTCTTCAAACCTTTTCCCCTTCAGGATAAGGGAAAATCCTGAAGTGATCAAAGTTCAGACCAACTTGAGTCAAGAATCTTGAATAAATCTTTATAGTCGTCGGAATCTATTCGTGCTTTTTATCCTTTCAATCCGACTCTTGGGTAGGAATTATCTCCTTCTCATATGGGTTCCGACTCGGATTTTTCTTTTTTTTATATTCTTATCTTTGAAGTCTCAAGTTCCGACTTGGACTTCCTTTTGAATCCAATGCTCGTGTTGGACAAGTTGTGGTGTTGAGAATGCGAGTTCCAAACTCAATTCTCATTCATTTTCTTATATTTAAAAACCGGGTTCCGACTCGGATTTTTCTTTTCTGTATATTCTCATTTCTGAAGTTTCAAGTTCTGACTTGAACTTCCTTTTGAATCCAATGCTCGTGTTGGACAAAATTGTTGGATTGAGAATCCGAGTTTTTAAACTCGGTTTTCATTCCTTTTCTTATATTTAAAAACCGGGTTCCGACTCGGATTTTCCTTTTCTGTATATTCTCATTTCTGAAGTTTCAAGTTCCGACTTGAACTTCCTTTTGAATCCAATGCTCGAGTTGGACAAGTTGTGGTGTTGAGAATGCGAGTTCCAAACTCAATTCTCATTCATTTTCTTATATTTAAAAACCGGGTTCCGACTCGGATTTTTCCTTTTCTGTATATTCTCATTTCTGAAGTTTCAAGTTTCGACTTGAACTTCCTTTTGAATCCAATGCTAGTGTTGGACAAGTTGTGGTGTTGAGAATGCGAGTTTCCAAACTCAAATTCTCATTCATTTTCTTATATTTAAAAACCGGGTTCCGACTCGGATTTTCTTTTTTTTTTGTTTGTATATTCTCATTTCTGAAGTTTCAAGTTCCGACTTGAACTTCCTTTTGAATCCAATGCTCGTGTTGGACAAATTGGTGTGTTGAGAATGCGAGTTTCCAAACTCAATTCTCATTCATTTTCTTATATTTAAAAACCGGGTTCCGACTCGGATTTTTCTTTGGTATATTCTTATCTTTGAAGTCTCAAGTCCCGACTTGAACTTCCTTTTGAATCCGATGCTCGTGTTGAGAATTCGAGTTTTCAAACTCAATTCTCACTCATTTCTTATATTTGAAAAAACCGAGTTCTGACTAGGATTTTTCATTTTCCCTAAATTTTCATCAAAATGTCCATTCTATTTCCCCTTCAGGATAAGGGATAATCCTGAAACACCGGCAATCATTCTCGCTCAATTCTCAAATATCTTTGAATGTCGGTCTCATTCTTCAAATCCTCCTTTTGAAAAACCCAGTGCTCGTACTGGTGTGCATTTTTCAAAAAACCCAGCGCTCGTACTGGGACTTTCTCTTTGAAATCCAGTGCTGGTACATCTAGCGCTCGTGCTAGTGTTTGGCTGACTAATCAGCTAGCCATCCAGGTTCAGCCTTTGTGCTAACCAAACATCATCATTTCAAGCTATAAATTCTCAATTTCAACCTTCGGGTTATCATTTTATCAAAAATCAATCTTTTCTTGCGAAGGACCCTCTTCAGGGAGAGTTCAAGGGAGCTCGTTCCTTTCGCATGCAACCATCTTCCGTTCGCAAGAACCCTCTTCCAGGAAGAGTTTGAAGGGACTCATTTTCTTAGCGAACAGTTTGCAAAACAACAACCAGCTTTACACAAGAGAACCCTTTTTCCAGGGAGAGCATCGACGGAAGCTTGTTTCTTTTGTAGCCCCAGTTTTTCTCATCTTTGGCCAAACCCCTTCACAGAGGACCCTCTTTTAGGGAGAGTGTGATGGACTCGTTCCTCTGTGATACTTTCTCAACTTTGTTTTCGGCCGCCTTTCCATAAGAGAAGCCTAGAGATAGGGAGTTTTGACGAAAACTTAATTTCTCTTCGAAAGTTCTGTTTTGCAAACACCTCCTCTTTGGAGAAGAGAGGAGTATTTCCAACTTCCCATTCAGGTAAAGGCTTAAGCCTGAGTCTCTCTTTTTGGGGAAAAAGAGAGGAGAATTTTGTCATGAACGTGTCAGTTCGATATCAAGCAATCTCTTTCATCAAGGATTTCTAGAATACGTTGCCAATTTGCTATCCAAAGTCATTGTTGATCTCAAAACTTTCATCGCACAAAGAATTATCTCAAACTACCTTCAGTATCATTTTCAAAAGAGCAAGACTCTTGCGAAATAAGAGCTAAATTCAAGCTTTTTCTGTTGGTCGACCAAGAGGTTGAAGAAAAATCTTTGATATGACCGGCAAAGGAAAATTCAATGATGTTGAAAAGCCATAAGTGAACTGATATTGATCATAGCTGTGGCGCATTCTTAAAGATTATTCTTTTGGCGGTAAGACAGTGGAAATATCCTGGGCAGTAAAAAGAACCTACCCAATCCATATATCCTCAGTCATCTAAGCTGCAATCAAATATCCGCAAAAGGGATCTCTCAATTGTCGTCAAGATGAAGGCGAATTAAGCGAGTGGACCCCCGGGGCCAAAGAAGATTTGATACATCTCCAAGATGATGGAGTCTGTGACAGATCCTTCCAAGGGAAGTTCGGATCACCGTCGAGATGAAGGCGAATGCGATGAACCTACCGACAAACCCTAAAAGATATTTGATTTCTGCTATCATTTAGAGATTTCAACTCAAGAACCCATGTCATAATTCCCGAGAAAGAAAAAGAAGGATCGGAGCATCTCCAAGATGAAGGAGTTTGTGACGTACCCTTCCTCGAAAAGGAGAGAAAAGTCAGGACATCTCCAAAATGAAGGAGGATGTAAAAGGAACCCAGAAAGGATCCATGGTTCAAAAGAGTGCAAACAGATCATCATGGGAAATGCCCAGGATATCAAACTGCCCGAAACTGTCAAGAATCATCTTTATCTATGTGAAATTCTTTATCAATGTCTTTTCACTTAATTGCTTTTATGAAGCTAAGAATGTTTCTCTCTCTTTTCATGTCAAGGAAATTGATATCTTCCTTAAAGAAACTCAACAGCAACAAATTTGAATTTTTGATCTCAAATTCTACAGAGTTAGCCCAACTGGAATTAATACTCTAAGTAGAAAGAGGTGATATTTTCACACATGAGCACAATTCAATCATTCTGAATCAACTACAATTTTTGACATCTTATTGGCAATATTTTCTAATAATCCCAACATGAAGTGTGAACTTGAGGTCGTTTTGACGTATCCTGACGTCATCCCTCCTTAGGACTGAAAAGTCCTTTCCTTCCGTCTGATATGAGCGCTCTCGGATCCGCACACTTCCCTGTGCTCCCCACTATCCCGCCATAGACAGTTCCCGCTCAGAATAAGGGCTAAACCTGAACTTTTTGCCAAAAAATCTGTTATTGTCAAAAGCTATTTTCAGTCTCAGCAGTGAGGCGCCCAAGAACAACCCCTTTTTCAAGCTTTAGGGACCCCATTTACATTTTTTTGCAAAAACCCCTCTTGGATTTGTTGTGCAAAGTCTAGAGGCCCATCACCGTTTCCTCGCTCCTCGAGGATTCTGCATCCATTCAGGCCAAGGATTAAACCTGTTGCCTCGCTCCTCGAGGTACCACCCAAACCTTCTGCGAGAGGTCATCTGTTTTTAGAAAGCTGATTTTAGTCTCAGCAATGAGGCGCCCAAGATCATCCCTTTTCCAAGCTTTAGGGAATCCCTTGTTTTTCTCTTCTCGCAAACCCCTTTCAGGATTTGTTCGTCCAAATTCTGAAGGCTCCATCATAGTTTCTTCATCCGAAGATTCCGTATCATCCCCCACTCAGGTCAAGGATTAAAATCTTAAATCTTCTTCTGATGATATGTTCCTTCTTGTCCCATCACGGTTTCTTTGTTTAAAGAGTCCGTATGGTCATCCCTTTCAGGTTAAGGGTTAAAGCCTGAACCTCACTTCACGAGGTACCTTCCGTTCAGGTTAGGGTTAAACCTGAGTCCCATTTCCGACTAGATATCTTTTCTAGTCCCATCACAGTTTCTTCACTCGAAGATTCTGTATGGTCGTCCCTCTCAGGATAAGGGCAAAGCCTGAACCTCGCTCTGCGAGGTACCTTCCTTTTAGGTTGGGGTTAAACCTGAGCCTCGTTTAGACGAGGTAATCCTTCCCATCCCATCATGGTTTTCCCCACAAAGGAATCCATGCTCTGTACATCCATCCAGGAAAGGATCATGTTTTAAACTTCATCTCACGAGGCATTTCTCTCAAAATGTCCCATCGAGGTCCGTTTATATTTCCTTTCTCCCATCCAAATGATCTTGATCTATCTTCGTTCCATCCAGGTTAAGGGCTAAACCTGAGTCATTCTAAAAGCCGCTCTTGTCTCACCCATGAAATTTGATTTAAATTCTTATCTTTCATCATTTGGGATCATCACCCAAAGTCCCATCACGATTTCCTCATCTCTAGCATTCAGTCATGTCATTGTCGAGGATTTCGTTCCCCCCCCCCTCCAAGCCATTCAAAGCAAGACTTTAAGCCTGAAAAGCCATAATTCTTCCACGCCCAGTTCAGATCTGCTGACTGGGGCATTTTTCAAAATTTGGAGTGTTTTCTTTGCCACTAAGCTCGGCTTTCAACCGGCTTAGTAGCAAAAAGGGGCATCTGTGAACACCCCAAAATTTTCAAAATCTTTTAAATAATCCCTTCTTGCCCCTAAATTCATCTTTTGAGCAAATGAGTCATTTTAAAATCTAAATTCCAGTTCTTTTCTCAAGCTTTACTGAAATTAAATTCATTTTATATATTTAAATCCGGATCCATTGTCCAGATCCAAAATTGAGGCTCATTATCCAATTTTTAAGAAAATACCAAAAATAGTTTTCAAGTAGCTCGGACAGTCCGTCCGACATCCGTTTGGATCCATCACATTGTATTTTTCGATTTGAGTGTCAAAAACCCAGACATTTTTTTTTAACCTGGGGTCCAAACCCATTTTTTTGAAGAAATTTTCTCAAAATAGCCTTGAACTCTCAAAAAAATTCTCTCTTGTAAATACTTTGCAAAAATACAAAAAAAATTAGTGTCCAATCTTTGTTTTCTCGTAAAGTCTAAAATTTCTCTTCCAAAAATACAAAAAAAAATGATGATGAAAAATAATTGGAAAAATCACAAGGCAAACAAATGAGTTTTACTAAAAACCTTGTTTTCTTTTTGGAAAAAAAAAAAAGAGAACACTTTTGTAAAAATCCTAAAAACAAAGGGGCCCCTTTCGTAAATTTTCTTTTTAGGGTTTCTTTAGAAAATCTTCGTAAGAAAAGAAGGGAGGCGGCGCCTCTCTCCCTCTCTCAGTCTCCTTCTTCCTCTCACTGAAACCCTTTCCTTCATGAAGCTTCCATCCTCATGTGCGTTTCCCCTCCATGAACCCTCCGATCATCTCACTTCCTCCGCCTTCTTCCATCTCCAACGAACTCGCACGCCCCTCTCCTTCACGAAGCTTCCACCTCCCATGTGCAATCGGCTCTCTACCGCCCTCCGGTCCTCTCCTTCTCCCATCCTCGAGCAATCACCCACCCTGGGATCGTCCATGGCCTTCTTCAACCCTTCATCGCCAACCATCTTCTCTCAGCCACCGATTTCTAACAACTCCTCTTCCCGATTTTTCCTGGACTTCCTATATAAACAACTGTAGGGATCAGGAGTGGGGGATCGACCTTTGCATTATTGCCCTATGCTTCCTGATCGAAGAAAGGAGTTCCACAAAAAGAAGAAAGGAGAGTTTCTCTGCTTCAGAGTCCCTGCAACGCTTCGAAACTTCGAGCCATTCCCTGTGGTGGAGAGCGGCGATTCATCGATCCACCGGATGGTTTGATCCAATTCGTCCACTCCCTGCGACAAAGAGAGTCCCCTGCAGTAATCGAGTAGGCAACCAATACCGTCCTTCTTCCTGCTTCCTACTTAATTAATTCCCTGTGAAACCTTCTTATTTTTCTTTTTTTTTTCTCTGACCTATGAGGCACGAACAAGTGGTGTTGGGTTGTTTATGGCAACATCGACCCCTCCCGGTGCTACAACGAAGGAATTGTGTATTCCGACATTCCCTTCCTTTTTTTTAGCTAATCGTCTTTGAATCTTTGTAATTTCTGGGTATTTTGAATATGTGCTTATACTCGGTTTCCCTTTGTTAGTTATCTACGGTGTATGACTTCTTGTTTGTATTTTTGATCTCTTACTTTTTTTTTTATTATTTTCTTTTTGCGTTTGATTTCCTATTCCAAGTAACTTCTGATTCCAGTTCGTTTATCCCAGTCTTACTGCATTGGTCGTCTTGAAATACATCATGATTGATCATCTATTGCATTTTTCTTCTGCTCATATTTACTTCAAGGATTACCCTTTTGATTCAGCATGCCATCGCGATTTACCCGAGCTCACATTAGACTCATATTCCTTTTTTCTATCCACTGTATCTTTTATTACTTCGGCGTTAATTTCTCTAATAATGTCTTGTTTTACCGTGGTTTTGGTTCTTGCCTTCGATCCATTCTGAAGTTCGAGTCTGGCTCTTTTCGTATCAACACTGATGTCTGTTTAGTAACTTCAAAATATGTTGATTCCCGTTCTATGACCGAACGATCAGTGGATGGCTGATTTATCGACTTCCAGGAGCCAAGAGTGTCATTATTTAACCGGCCTTTAAACTGGCATATTGCGAGGAGTTTTAAGTATTTGATCCTCTGCAAGTAGTTATGTGGTTATCAGTCGCCAGAATTTTGGTGATGGACTGTTTGAGTCCCAGCTTAATGTTCGAAACTGGATTTGTGTGAACACTGATCAATCATCTGGATTCCATGTGCATTTATTTGAACTCTAGAATGATCATCTGATTGCAAGCAATTAAGGTAAGTCCTGAACATTGCCCGAATGACCTCGGGTATCGATTGACCGGTTTCGATCAAGTAATCACATGAGTAACTGGACCAGCTACTCAACTTTCGGTGAGTAATTTCCTTCGCAGGTAAGTGTTTATTTTGTAATGTCCCTTTTCTTTTTTCTTTTTTTTTAAAAAAAGGGTCTGAACTCTCTTGTTTTACTACCTGTGAAGAGCAATGGCGTTTTAATGTATTCTGCTTCTTTGTTAGAACTGGTTCCCTGATGATTCTTAATAACCAGATCCTCACAATCTGAGAATCTGATTACTGATAATTGGTGGTTTGAGGAATATTCCTGAGAGACTAAAGGCAGGTTGAATATGGATCAGATGTCTATCAACCCCTGGCCTGAATAGTCATCAATTTACCAAATCCTTCCATTGAATGTTATATTCTGTGGCTTGTGTTAACAAAGTTTCATTAGAACTTTAATCAGAGTCCCTCGAATCTCACTGGATTTCAACTAAGTTCAGAAGAGTCTGACTGAGTTTGTCGTTGACTGGGTTAATTAAGTTTATTGAATTCGATGCATAGACAATTAAAAGATTCTTTTCTTTCTTTTCTTCTAGTCATATTTCTGACCAGAGGAGTTTGTGGATCTTCAGATATGGTGAAAATTGAGATTCTGATCGGGCCTTTGTTACCTGTTTTGATGATGTTCCTACAGTTGCTAAGATAGCGCATCAGGGGGTGAGTTTGTTTTGTTTGGAGAAATCAATTTGCAACAATATTTAACAGGTATTCCTACCAACCATCATAAACCTCTTTCTATTTTATTTGTTGGACCTTATTTGCTGAGTATCATTCCTTCAAGCCATAACAAGTTGGTGTTCTTATAATAAGTGTTAGTGGATCTGATATTGTAAATGTAGTGTTCACATCATTGTTTTCTGTGGGCATTGTGACCGTTCATGACTATTTTTTTTTTTTAGTCTTCTAAATCAGGAAGAGGAGAACAAGATCAGAATATTTTAAAATATGTATTTTGATATGCTGTGCATGTCCATCCCAAGCAAAATTTCAGAAGATTTCTCATTATTCTCATATGTTTGAATTACTTCTACCTTTAGTTATTTATTTTTCTTGACAGAGTTTATTCAGGGCCATTGTCTATATCTAACGAAATCATGAGGAAGTTCTGTGTAGTAGTTTTACTCTCTACCATAACACTCCCCACTTCCTTCTCATACACTTCTCCACTTGCACTTGCACAGCATATATACATCATCTTTTAACATGCATTACTTACTACAGTCCCAGCATTGCACTTCAAACCTGTCACTCACTTTCAGCTTACCACATTCTCACGCCCAGTAGCTCCACTTACCTACTACATTCTCATGCATAATAGCATAATAGCCACACTATCTGCCGCTATAGTCTTTACACAACCACCATACCATAGCCAATTAGCTTAACCAAGACAATGTTTAGTTAAACACCAGGGTTAGTTCATGACATCTCACTTTGGCTGGCCTGTCAATTATGCATACACATTGGTCACGCCCTTATGAGTTCAGCCATTTGTACAACATAAAACTCATGCATCAAACATAGGTAATATAGGTCTCACTAGTATACTGTTGTTTCCTGCATATTACTTTAAATACCTCCCCTCAGCCCCTATTATACAGTATAGTATAATATCCTTCATTATTTTCATAAGTACTTCATCTTCAGCCTTTATACCAGTTGTTCATTACATCATACGTATTCATCAACACTTAGTGCTCTTCCCATCACCCATTGCCTGTTAGATATCCATTTCCTTCAAGTGCACACCACCTGCTGCACTTCACTTGTGATATGTGTACATCACTGTGCACACCACCTGCTGCACTTCACTTGTGATATGTGTACACTGTGCAGAGTTCAATGCTGACAAAAGGTAACAAAAGCCATCAAAATCACAATACAGAATTGTGTCAGTAGCTGCTAGTAATAGAAAATTTTGGAAAGATCCAGATCAGTTGGGAAAAGTCTCAACGTGAGCTTGATGGGGTACCTCTGCTCCATGTCTGAAACTTTATATAGTCATTAGCATCCATCAATGTTAAAGGTGTAAGAAAATTGATATATGTAAATGTTTTGGATCGGGTCAGAACAGACCCAGTCCATTCTGTAAAATGTTATCTAAGGTATGCTTTGTACCAAAGATATTCTGGTAACATACTGAACCCTACTGTTTCATATAAATACTAATGAAATATATTTCACAGTGGTTCACAATGAACCACCGTGGTCTCCTTCTTTTTATTTTATTATAGTGATTCGTCAGGAACTACTACAAATTATCTCTTGCAATGGTTCACAAAGAGCCCCTGTAATCCCTCTTTACTATAGTAGTTCATTAAGAATTACCCTAGTAGTTTTTTTTCATAATGGTTCACAATGAACCACTTTATCCCTTCTTTTCTATGGTGGGTCATCAGGAACTACCATATCTCAGGTTGATTCATCCTAGATCATCTTGACCCTTGACTTCACCCACTGTATATGCCCTTCTCATTCAGTATGAGCATAGCATCTTGCATTATGATTGGTATAATCACATGCAAATTTTGCCTTCAAGGAAGTATTTTCTTCTGTGAGCATGCTAACTCATTTTTTTGTGTGGGGAATATGTGGAAAATGTTACTTGGGGTTGTGAATTCAACTTTATATGTTGTAAAAATTAGATATTAAATGTGAATCTACATTTCCAGTCTTAGATTAGAATGAATGAGCATTGTAAAATACCATGAATTACTTGTTTCCATGCATCTTTTCCTTTATTTCTCAAATTCTCACAAATGGTGAAACACGAATGGCACGTGCACCATTTCGTAAGAGGTAATTAATCCTAAGTTGATGATTTACATCAATGGCCATAGTCAAGATGTAAACAAAACTTAGGATTTTTATCTTTTACGAGATAACACTGGATCCACACTGGACCCGTTTTCAAAATTCATCATATTTTCCTTAAATATCTTCTTCTTTTATTAGAATTTAACTTAAAATTAATTCAAAATATATACCAATGGCCATAGTCAGGGTATATTGAGAGTTAATTTCATTTTGAATTCTATAAAAGCACCAAATGCGTTTTATTCTTCACCTAAATTTAAATATAGATTGGTATATAATACGTTCAATGACCATAGTCAAGGATGTATTATATCTTCAATCTTATTTTAATTCATCCAAAGAATGAAATAGCTTTTCAAAATCTAATCTCAAAAATTTAAATTCATTCATCATTTAGGATAGAACTGCGTCATATTTTCAAAATTCCTTTCTCAAAAATTCCAAGTGATGTAAATATCTTCCTCAATCCATCTCCAATTCTTATCATTTTTAAATTCAATTTCATTTTTCAATCTCAAAGTTCAATTCAACTTTGAGATTTCAAATTCATTTTATATTCAAATTCAAATCAGATTTCGAAGTTCAATTTGACTTCATTTATATTCAAATACTCCAATCAAAATCAAAGTTCAATTTTAACCTTGAGGTTCTTGATTCATCTTCTAAAATTCCAAATTCAAAAACTCCAAATCAAATCCGAAGTTCAATTTAACTTTGAGATTCCCTTCATCTTCTAAATTTCAAATTCAAAACTTCAAAAATTCAAGGTCTAATTTGACTTTGAAATTCATTCGTATATTCAAGATTCAAATTTTAAAATTTCATTTTCCAAGTTCGATTCAAAACTTGGAAATTCAACAAATCCAAATCCATTTTAGGATCCTGGATTCAACATTCTTATCGGATCTCAGACTTCAGATCCAATCCCCCCCTTTAGGATCCAGAATCCAACTCTACCTTTGGATCTCAGACTTCAGATCCAATTCTCCTTTAGGATCCAAACTCCAATTTCACCTTGGATCTCAGAACACAGATTCAAATCCATGTTAAGGTCCAGAATCCAACTCTACATTGGATCTCAAACTTCAGATCCAGTTCCATTTTAGGATCCAGAATTCAATCACATGTTGGATCTTAGACTTCTGATCCAAATCCATCTTAGGATCCAGAACCCAATTTTATCTCGGATCTCAGATCTTAAATCCATCTTTAGATCCAACTCCATTCCCAATTCTAGATTTCAAATCCAATTCCATTTTCAGATCTCATCTGAACTCCCTAAATCAATTTCTATTCTTAAATACCATTTGAGTTTCTCAATCCATTCCGATTTAAAACTTCAAAATCTAAATTCAAGTATTCAATTCCTTTTCTAAAATCAAATTCAAAGTTCAAAGTCCATTTCTGACTTTGAAAATTCATTTCCTTTCATTTTAAAACTTCAAGTAATTCCTTCTCATTTATTCTTCCAAATCCTGATTTATTTCAAAGACTTAGAACTCCTCTGATCTATCTCAAGTTCTAAGTTAGATTCAATCATTTCTTCACTCCTTTACCAAGTTCATCTCAAAAATAACTTGGAGATTTCCAAAATATCTTTCAAAAAGAGCATACATTATGGCGTTGCACAAGCATGATTCATTGTGCATTTAGAGTTAGAATAAATTCTTAGATTATATTTAGGCAAAGCAAAAGGTATAGATTTGATCCTTGGTTCGATTACCCCTGCTAAAGGCGCCAGGAACGGTCGAACCTCATACCGACGAGCGAATCCCGTCTCCCCATTTTTCCCGCAAATTTTCAAAACGGAGGCGAGTTGAATTTCTAAATGTTTTCAAATTAAGGTCAAGTGAGACCGCGTAAAACAGTTCCCCTTTTCCCTTTCTTTCTTTCTTTTCTCTTTTCTTTCTTTTATTTTCTTCCCTTCAAAAAGGAGGAAAATAGAGGTTAGAAAAAGAAAAGAGAAGGAAGAGAGAGAAGTCACAAAGAGGAAAAATTTTGCGATCATCACAGGCTCCCTCCCTACTTTCCCGTGTTTCGCTGGGAAGGGGCCTAGACCCCCTTCCTCCCTCTTTTGGTCAGGGGAGGGGTCGAGCTCCCTCTTTGCTCCCTCTTCCCTAACATCAAGCAGGGGCTTCGCCCCCTATTTGTTTGTGTGTTCGTCAAGTAGGGACCAAGCCCGTGCCTCTTTGCTCTTTTGGCAAGCAGGGCAAAGCCTCCTTGGAGTCCGCTGACAGCAAGTCAGCAGGGGCTCGCAGCCCCTGCCCCGGCTTCTTGCGCTTATTGTAGGTGCGCATTTGCACGATGCCCCTGCCTCTGCTTTCTTTACGTCAGGACGGTGACATTGCTCCTGACCTTCTATTTTTGGTATTTGCCTGCTAAGATCGTTACTTTTGCAGCTCATACGACGGATCCCGCTCGCGCTCCGCGACCCGAGCCGCCAATCGCGTACATCCGCAGACGTCAACAAGCTTGCAACTCTCAAAGGTAGGGGAAGATTGCACAAAAGACTTGGACAATTGAATTGAGTTCAATTAACTAAAAAGGACAATTAAATAAATATATATGCACATATATATCATATATATTTATATGAGTACGCATTTAACTCAAGGACGCGGTTTCACGATCCTTGTCCTTTATTTTGCCGTCATGCATTACGCAAAGGTTCTGCATTGCACTCCTGCTTATGGTCTTTATTTTGCCGTTACGCGTTGTGCCGGGGGTTTGCGTTGCACTTCTGCTTACCGCCTTTACTTTGTCGTCGCGCTTTGCGCCTAGGCTCTTGCCTTTGCATATGTGTTGGTATTGCCTTGCTATTGCAGATGACGTGCAGGTTCTTGCTCTTTGCATATGCCTTGAAGGCATCCTCGTGGAGAATACAAGCGGCATTTACCCCTCTCCCTCTTGCGACAAGAGTTCAGTCGGGAGCGAGCAGCACATCCTCGTCTAAGGAGAGGGATACCTCGTAAGGATCCTGGCTGTTCGTGTGTGCAGTCCTGCAAAGTCGACTTGAGATTTCAGGGAGCTGCGCAAAAGCATCAAAGACTGCTCCAAATCGAAGCATTTGGAAGGATGTGATTGGCTGGTTCTGCTCGCTTTTTTGGCATATCTCGGGTGATCCCAAATTGGGGGTTCGAGCGAACTTCTTAGTGGGTGTTTTGTTGAGAAACTTGTATCCAGTCTATCGAGGCCGGTATCGAGTAATGCGAGACATGTAGATACCCCGATAGAGGATGTGATTTGAGATAATCATATGCATAATGTTGACACAAGGTACTGCTGTTTCAAAAGATAGAGTAAAGTTGATAAACTTTACATCTTTATGAAACACTCATGTTGAGGCTTCTATTGACGAGCTATACCCCCTTCATCCTAGAGTACTTGTAGTTGTGCATGACACGTCTAGTACTGCGATGATCGGATGAGATGATCGTGCAACCTCGAACAACGCTAAATGCAAAATGTTGTAATCACATAAATGGCCTCACATTCACCTTCACAGGCAAGATACTCGAGTGGTTTAAATACCACAGCATAGAATGGGTCGTTAGTTAAGCAACCCCTAACGTACCTATTTGCTTCTTTGTATCTGTCAAGGGAGAGGACAGAGCGGTATAAACTTCAATGGACAGGTTGTTAACAACCACCCTACGGGCAACGATCAAGCCTCCCCAGTCATTGGAGTTAGGGGAAAGGGGCTACATTAGTTAGCTCAACACTTCTGCAGAAGTTGGATGCGTCCGTGGCACAACCTCCTTTGGGTAATCCTCTCTCGGATAAAGTCGTTCCTTTGGAGCGAACTCAACTAGCTATTCGGGTTATTGAAAATACATAGAATAACAGACGCCTGAACTAGTCTCAGTTGGTTCTACGTTTTGCCTGCGCGTACCCGCAGGTTCATAATTATCGAAACATAAGGTCTGTTCACACTGGTCGATGAGTCGTGAGCTTCGCTTGCACTACTGCTTCGCTTGCACTTCTACTTTGCTTGCACTATTAATTCGCTTGCTTGCTCGATAGTTGAGTATGCTACTCGTTGAACTGTGCACGTCTGTCAAGGTGTTACTCTAGTTGGTTAAACTGCTTACGCAGTTCTTTGTAGAATAATAAGGAGTTTCTTATACTAGTTAAATGCTTATAATAATAGCATTATACCTGTTGCTACATATTAGCATGAGACTTGCTTTATCCCTTGGTCGAACTGTTTTGGTGCTTATTGTAGCGTAACACTTGTTGGCTTGCATCTCTTATGATTGATGTGATTGCATACAACTCATAATCTACGAACTGGTGGCAACTACAACTCATAATCTACGAACTGGTGGCAACTAGGATTGATGTGGCCGCTTGTCTTATAAGCTGCTTGCATATTGTGATATAACTGTTGCCGTATGATTGCTTATGAATGGCTTGTGATGTAATGGTTTATGCCTTACAATTAATTTAATTACTTGTTCATGGACTGAGCCATTTTATGGTAATTATATGTTTTACGAGCATTGTTATGAGTGCTTGTGTGATCATCCCAAAATTTTTTTCTCTCTTGTGGTTTCACTCTCTTCCTTCTCCTTTCCTTTTTTAACCTCTATTTTCCTCCTTTTTAAAGGGAGAGAAATAAAAGAAAGAAAAGAAAGAGAGAAAAGAGGAACTATTTTGCGCGGTCTCACTTGACCTTGATTTGAAAAATATTTAGAAATTTAACTCGCCTCCGTTTTTGAAAATATTGCGGGAAAAATGGAGAGACGGGATTCGCTCGTCGGTACGAGGTTCGACCGTTCCTGGCGCCTTTACCAGGGGTAATCGAACCAAGGATCGAATCTATGCCTTTTGCTTTGCCTAAATCTAAGAATTTATATTAACTCTAAATGCACAAAGAATCATACTTGTGCAATGCAAGGATGTATGCTCTTTTGAAAATTGATTTAGAAATTTCCAAGTATACTGAGATGAACTTGGTAAAGGAGTGAAGAAATGATTTAATCTAACTTAGAACTTGAGATAGATCAGAGGAGTTCTATGTTTTTGGAAGAATAAATGAGAAAGAATGACTTGAAGCTTTGAAATGAAAGGAAATAAAGTTTCAAAGTCAAAAATGGACTTTGAATTTGAATTTGAATTTAGGAAAGGAAATGAATACTTGAGATGAAATTGAATTTGGATTTTTATATTTGGAATGGATCTGAGATAATCAAATGGTATTTTGAGAATAGAAATAGATTTAGGGAGTTCAGATGAGATCTGAAAATGGCATTTGGATTTGAAATCTAGAATTGGGAATGGAATTGGATCTGAAGATGGATTTAAGATCTGAGATCCGATATAAAATTGGGTTCTGGATCCTAAGATGGATTTGGATCTGAAGTCTGAGATCCAAATGTAGAATTGGGTTCTGGATCTTAGAATGGATTTGGATCTGAAGTTTAAGATCCAAAGTAGAATTGGATTCCAGATCCTATAAGGAAATTGGATCTGAAATCTAAGATCCACAGTAAAATTGGAATCTGGATCCTAAAGGGGAATTGGATCTGAAGTCTGAGATCCAAAAAGTGGAATTTGGACTCTGGATCCTAAAGAGGAATTGGATCTGAAGTCTGAGATCCAATGTAGAGTTGGATTCTGGATCCTAGAATGGGTTTTTGATCTAGATTTGAGATCCAAAAAAAAGTGGGGGTTTGTACTTGGAAATCTGGACCCAAGTTGGATTTAGGATCTAACTTTGGATTTGGAATTTTAAAATTTGATTTGAGAATTTTCGAACTTGGGATATGAATTTCAAAGTCAAATTTGGAGTTTGAATTTGAAGTTTGAATCTGAAATTTAGAAGATGAATAAAGAATTTCTAAGTTTGAATTGAATTTGGAAAAATGAATTTTAGAAATTGAACCTTGAATATACAGATGGATTTCAAAGTTGAAATTGTACTTTGAATTTGAGATAGAATTTGGAATTTGAAATACAAGATGATTCTGAAGTTTTAAAGTCAAATGGGACCTTGAAATTGAATTCTTGAATCTTTTTGAGAAATTTGAAATGAAGGAAAGAATCACTTGGATTTATGAAAAAGAATTTTAAAAATATGATGTCATTCTATCCTAAATGATGAATGAATTTAAATTTTTGAAATTAGATTTTGAAAAGCTATTTCATTCCTTAGATGAATTAAAATAAGATTGAAAATATAATACATCCTTGACTATGGTCATTGAATGTATTATATAATAATCTATATTTAAACTCAGGTGAAGAATGAAACACATTTGGTGTCTTTATAGAATTTAAAATGAAATTAACTCTCAATATACCCTGACTATGGCCATTGGTATATATTTTGAATTAATTTTAAGTTAAATTCTGATAAAAGAAGAAAATATTTAAGGAAAATATGATGAATTTTGGAAACGGATCCAGTGTGGATCCAGTGTTATTTCATAAAAGATAAAAATCCTAAGTCTTGTTTACATCCTGACTATCGCCATTGATGTAAATCATCAACCTAGGATTAATTTACCTCTTACGAAATGGTGCACGTGCCATTCGTGTGGCCATTTGTGAGAAAAAAAAAATAATGCATGAAAACAAGCAATTCATGATGTTTACAATGCTCATTCATTCTAATCTAAAGCTGGAAATGGAAAGTTCTCATTAATATCTAACTATTACATCCTTGAAATTGCAATGAAACTCGAATTCCTAATCTAGAAAAGAAATTTAATAACCTATATTTTTCCTGCAAAACAGAGTTAGCAAGAGATCAAAGATGCATATGGAAATCTGTAAAATATTATATTGAACTTGGAATGCCATTGATAAAGTTTTCATGTATATATTCTACTCCAATGAAAATGCAAAGCAGATGACAAAACGTATATTGAAATGGTGTATGAGGTACAGGGCTATGTGCTAATGGAGAAATGGAATGGAGTAGGATGCTTTCTTGTGCAAAAAGAGCTACAGCAATGCTCGACATTGCTGTAGGTGGTAAAAAAAAAAAAGCACAGCAGTGCATTGGCACTGCTGTAAGCCTAGAAGAAGTGCTACAGCAGTGCCAAGCACTGCTGTAAAACATGCTCATTGTGCAGGTAAGTGTGCAGAATTCTGCAGTATGTGGTATAAAAGTTAGATGAAGAGGTGCAGTGTGAAGACAGTGTGTAATATGCTGTGATGAACATGCAGTGAAAAATAATGCCAAGGGTGCAACTGAGAGAGAAGGTGTTACCTGCTCAATGGATGAAGTGATTGTGGTATTTGTTATTTAAAGAAAACACAGGGGTTCAGAGGTATCACTCATATGGTAACTGCCACCACTTCATGATTTACCATACATTTGAGGCCCTGGTCGGATGCCTCATCAAGTGCTTCTTTGAAGACATTTGGGATGCTCCATTTGGACAGGGCCCTGCAACACTACCCCTCCATCCAATTTTGATAGAAGAAAGGCTGGCCAGTTTAACACCAAGAAAATTCAAGGTCTCTTTTTAGACAGTCAAAGATTGGCTAGAATTTATGTAGCCTTGAAGCAGGAGTTAGATGCTGCCCAGCAAGAGCTGCAACATATGCCTCATACAGCTGGTAGGTCGCTAGCTGAGGAGAATCTTCAACTGAGCAAAGCATATGAGAAACCAATGAAACTGGGAGCAGATTTGCATGCACTAGATGTTGTTAGGACTGAGCTTAGGCAAGTCAATGCTGATATTCATAATCTGGTTGCTGCCAGGCGAGAGGTAACTGGCTAAGTCCAAGTACTTATTCAAGGTCTGGCTTATGCATTTTCAGGTCTGCGATAGATGAGTAAGAGGGGTGTTGTACACCTATGATGGGTGGGTATGAACAGGGTATGTTGCAGAAAACGTGAACCTGTGGTGGGTATGTAGAAGAGAGGTATTGTGCTTTGTGGAAGGTTGAATGGTATGGGTTGTAGGGAGGAAGGAAAGCTATGACGAATCTTCAGAATCAATGAATTGGAGATGATGGTAGACCTTAAACAAAGTGCATTTAATAAAGGGGAAGGTGTTAATAGGATATGGGGGATGCTATAGATAAAATATAACAAATAAGTGGGTTGGACGTAGGAGTTGTAACTAAAAGTGTTGTGAGCTACAGCAGCCACTTGTGCTGTTGTGTTCATGTATGCACAGGATTAACATAAATATATATCTATATATATATATATATATATATATATATATATATATATATATATATATATATATATATATATATATATATATATATATATATATATATATATATATATATATATATATATATATATATATATATATATATATATATATATATATATATATATATATATATATATTGATGCAGGAGCTAACAAGATGGAACAATGAAAGCTATTTTTTTTTTGTCTGTGCAGCAAATGAATAGTGTCACATGTGAAAGTGTGCTACAGCAGTGGAAGGGATGCAATGAGGACATATGTAACACCCTGTCATTGGTGTAACCATGCTGAATTATACAGAACACAATGATGCAAAATATTAACAATGTTTAAGACAGATGACTAATTGAATATCCGAATAAAAAAAAAATCCTTGAAGAATGCTTAATAATTTCAGAAATGCTATGCACAGTACAAAATGGTTTTCTGTAAGTTGAACATATGGACATGAAACCTGTGTCACAAGGTTGTGTGACAGCTGAAGGAATTCTCTGATCTTCAAAACTGGTATGTCTCATGACACTATAATGAATTATGCATGTACAATTGTCATCGAATGCTTGACATATACCTCTGTGATTGTTATTCCAAATCAGACAATATTGAAAGCTGCATTTCCTCCTCCCCTTATCTTCTTTTTTTTTTTAGTTGCCATACAGGATGTTACTAAGACAGAAAACTGCTAAACCAACCAAGTGGCTGTTATTATTTACAAAGCTTTGACATAACCCCTCCAAGCAAAAACTTTAACAATAACTTGGCTAAACCTCAAACAACTACAGCCATAAGTTTTAGGCAAAAACTTGTACCGAGCGTCTCTTTAGCTAGAGTTTAGCTCAGAACATATGCTAGGGAACCAAAATAGCAATTACCCATCTGCAACCATCAAGCAACTGGTGGGCATCTAAAGCTTGAAAATTCTTTAGACAGACCAGACTCTTAGAAACTCAGCTACCTTGTTCTAGGCATCGACTTTGGAGGTGCCCAGTTGCTAATTTTAGCAGGAGTCCTGTCAATGTCTCTGCTAAATATAGGGAATGACACTGTGGTAACTCTCTGACATGAGGACAATCGCTTAGACTGGATGTAAGAGACCTTTCTCCATGGGGGTACGTAGAGACCACTCTCTGTTAGTGACCTTTTGGCAGCAGAGCAGGCTAGAGAAACGACCTTGTTCAGTTTCTCTGTCGGCTAAGTTTAGCAGAGGGTCATATCGCTGATGACAATTAACTAACAATTGAGATCCGATCTGATCAATGTTGATTGGATGAGCCATAGCCAGATTGTCCCAGCTTGGCATCCTATCAGTAAGATCCCAGAATTTTGAACAACTCTGTAAATACTACATCAACGGCTATCTTTTGGAGAGTTGCTCATCAGCAACTCTGTCATGGAGCTTCTGCGATTTATCAACTCAAGAGGAGCAAACTTATGTATCCTACCTGTGAGACAAACGAGCTGATCATACGATTGTTATACCTGATTCCAGTTAACGATCAACCTTTGTTTTGGGTACTGCGATGGGTATGCATTCAAATGAAGTTTTCATCGATCCATGCCTTGCTGTATTGATGTGTATTGCAGAATGTAGATGGAAATATATAGAGGAGAAGACAGTGATGCATAGAATGGAAAGGGTGAAATACTAGAAACAATGTGACATACAGTGTATAGGTAAAACAATGATATGGGATGTGCAGAGATGCGAAATGCCGATATGAAGACATAAATATGAAGTGATGATCCATACGAAACAGAAAGTCAAAAATTAATCAAAAATCTTGTGGCAAGACAGCATAAAGATCAAAATGTCATCACTAATACAATCTTGAGGTAGATAAACATGGAATCAAAATCCGATCAAGGAATCAGTACATACTACAAGGTAAAAAAAATAAAAAAAATGCAATGAGGATAATATGTGGATATAGATGCAGTAATCAAGACTACTAACGAAATGATGAATGACTGAACCTAATGAAACACAACGATAGATTGTAAACATAAATTCGGCTGAACCCAATAAATACAAAAGGGAAGTCGAGTAACATAGAAATTTTGATGAAATGGAGAATCGAAGAAAACAAATCCAAATAAAATTGAATAGAACAGAAAAAAAAAAGAAAAAAAAATATATTTGTCAGAACACGTATGTTCCATTGAATATTGCACGTATATGGATTGGTTTTGCTATTTAGCAAATCAATCACCACAGAGAGTGCTTTAACGGGATGTTGAATAATAAAACTAAAGAATTTTAGAAAAAGCAGAGAAGAGAAGAGGAGATCTTACCGGATTGCTCGATTGATGGATGCGAGATTGCTGGATTTCAGGAAGGGCGATCTTCCTTCAGTGATGCCAAGAGGAAGAAGAAGGGGGAAGAAGAGGAGAAAAGGAACTGAGAGAAAAGGGTAGCCTTGCGATAAGATGGAAGGGGTGAAGATCGATCCCGATCATTGCAGGGGATGCCTCCTTATATGGGCAACGAGAGGGGGAAGTTCGTTCAGGATGAAGGGAGATCCAGCGGGAGAGGAGGCGATGGAGGGCGCACGGGAGGATGGCCGTTGCTACTTTCCTTAATTTGCAAAGAAGGGGCTTCTTTTCAGAAATTTTCTAAAAAAATGGTTTTTGTTTTCAAAAAGAGGTTTCAAGAGAGGGTTTTAACAAGAAGTTTAAAAAGGGGGGTAGATTGCATAGTTTTTGAATTTTTTGGATTTTTGATTTTCTTTTTTTTTCTTTTTTTTTGTTCTTTTCTTAAATATATATTTTTTTGTACTTTTTGAAGGCAAAATTCTAGAACTAAGGATTTTTGACTACTTTTTTTTACAAAATTTCAAAAATATTTACAAAAGCAGAGCTTTTCTGAAAAGAGGTTTATTTTGGGGAAATTTCTTCAGAAGGAATGTGTTTGGACCCAAGTTTTGAGAAAATGTTTGAGTTTTTTAAACTCGAATCGAGAAATACACGTGATGGATCCAAAGGGATGTCGGATGGATTGTTCAGGCTATTTAAAAACTATTTTTGGTATTTTCTATAATTTTAATTTAAAATTTGAACAAGGAGACTCAGATTTGGATCTGGACAATGGATCCAGATCCGAAATCAATTTAGACATTTGAAATGAATTTAATTTCAATAAAACTTGAGAAATGAACTGGAATTTATATTTAAAAATGACACATTTGCTCAAAAAGTGAATTTAGGGGCAAGAAGGGAATATTTAAAAGATTTTGAAAATTTTGGGGTGTTCACAGATGCCCCTCTTTGCTACTAAGCCGGTTGAAAGCCGAGCTTAGTGGCAAAGAAAATACTCCAAATTTTGGAAAATGCCCCAGTCAACAGATCTGAACTGGGTGTGGAAGAACATGGTTTTTCAGGTTTAAAACTTTATCCTTGAATGGCATGGGGGAGACGAAACCCTCGGAAATGATATGACTGAATAATAGAGATGAGGAAATCGTGATGGGACTTTGGGTGAAGATCCCGAAATGATGAAAGACAAGAATTTTGATCAAGTCTTATTGGTGAGACAAAATCAGCTTTTCAGAATGACTCAGGTTTAGCCTTTAACCTGGATGGGGCGAATATATCTCAAAATAACCTGCGTGGGGAAAGGAATATGCGAAGACCTTGAAGGGACATTTTTGAAAGAATGCTTCATGAGATGAAGCTCAAGCAGGATCCTTTCTGAATGGATATACAAAGCATGAATTCCTCGATGGGAAGAGCCATGATGGGACTGGGGGAAGACACCTCGTCGAAACGAGGGAAACTCGTTGGAATGAGACTCAGGTTTAACCAAAACCTGAAAAGGAAGATACCTGAAGGGGATGACCATACGGAATCCTCGAGCGAAGAGACCATGATGGGACCTTCGAAGTTTGGATGAACAAATCCAAAAGGGGTTTGCGAAAGGGGAAAGAAAAATGGGGTTCCCTAAAGCTTTGAAAAAGGGATGAACTTGGGCGTCTCATTGCTGAGACTGAAATCGGCTTTTGAATTTAATGACCTCTCGCAGGAAGTACAGGTTTTGACCCTTAACCTGAGTGGGAACAACCATACGGATTTCTCGAAACCGTGATGGGACAGGAGAGATACTTCAACTGAATGGGGTAACTCTTCTGGAAGATATAAACAACGCTAGGTTGCACCAAAATGGATATTGAATATTTATTTCATTCTTAGAATATCTAGAAATTTTTTTTGCCAATAAGATAAATTTATAGTTGACTTTAATGCTTTGAAAAGAATGTGCATATATGTGCAAAAGATATTCCCTCTTTTACCCATAGTATTTCCTCCAACGAGGCTAATTTCTCGTTTTTAAGAGTCAAATTCAAAATTTTTAGCGCTGATGACTTTATTCAAGGAAGCTATCCATTTCCTTGATATAAGAAGAGAAGAAATATTCTCAATTTCATAAAAGCAAGTAGTGAAAAGACATTGATAAAAGATATTTCGCATAAGAAAAGATGATTTCTGGCAATTTAGGCAGTTTGATATCTGAGTGTTTTCTCATGATGATCTTCTTGCACTCTTTTTTAGTCATTGGGCTTTTTACATCATCCTTTATTTTGGAGATGTCTTAACTTTTCTCTCTTTTTCAGCGAAGGGTACGTCACAAACTCCTTCATCTCGGAGATGCTCCGATTCTTCTTTTTCTCAGGGATTATATATGATATTGGCTCAAAGGTCTTTAGATGATAGCTGAAATCAAATATCATTTAGGGTTTGTCGGTAGGTTCGTCACACTCACCTTCATCTCGACGGTGATCTAAACTTTCCCTTGAAGGATCCTTCACAAACTCTTTCATCTCGGTAGATGATCCAAATCTTCTTTGGCTCCGGGGGTCTACTCGCTTAATTCGCCTTCATCTTGACGACAATTGAGAGATCCCTTTTGCAGATATTTGATTACAGCTTTAAAATGAGAAGATATGGATTAAGTGAATTCTTTTATAACTCAGGATATTTCCACTGTCTAATTGCCAGGAAATCGTCTTTAAACATGCATCATAGCTATGATCAATATCAATTCGCTTCTAGCTTTTCAACGTCATTGAATATTTCTTTCGCCAATCATACCAAGGATATTTCTCTTATCCTTTTGGTTGATCAACAGGAAAAAGATTTGAATTCTTTCTCTTTTTCGCGAAAAAGTTTTACCTTTTTGGAAAGAACACTAGAGGTAATCAGAGGTGATTCTTTTGTGCAGTAAGATTTATTGGAATCAACAAATACTTTTAGCGAATTGGCAAATTTTTCATGAATTCTTTGTGAAAATAATCACTCAATATAGATTTTGATACGACCTTTAGTTGTAATTTATGGTTTTGGACATTTTGACCAGTAAACTGAGATATTTCATTTAACGACCAGCGAAGGAGCTGGAAACTTTCATTTAATGACCAGTAAAAACTGGGACCTTTTATTTAACGACCAGCAAAGGAGCTGGAACATTTCATTTAATGACCAGAAAAAATGGGGACCTTTCATTTAACGACCAACGAAGTAGCTGGAACATTTCATTTAATGACCAGTAAAAACTGGGACCTTTCATTTAACGACCAGCGAAGTAGCTGGAACATTTCATTTAATGACCAGTAAAAACTGGGACCTTTCATTTAATGACCAACGAAGTAGCTGGAACCTTTCATTTAATGACCAACGAAGTAGCTGGGACATTTCATTTAGCGACCAGCGAAGTAGCTGGGACATTTCATTTAGCGACCAGCGAAGTAGCTAGGACATTTCATTTAGCGACCAGCGAAGTAGCTGGGACATTTCATTTAACGACCAGCGAAGTAGCTGGCACATTTCATTTATTTATTTAACGACCAGCGAAGTAGCTGGGACATTTCATTTAATCATTTAACGACCAGCGAAGTAGCTGGGACATTTCATTTAATCATTTAACGACCAGCGAAGTAGCTGGGACATTTCATTTAATCATTTAACGACCAGCGAAGTAGCTGGGACATTTCATTTAATCATTTAATGACCAACGAAGTAGCTGGGACATTTCATTTAATGACCAGTAAAAACTGGGCCCTTTCATTTAATGACTTTTGATTTAATGATTTGATCTAAGATTTGAGACTTTCTGGGAGACAAACAGCACGAGGACTGAACTTGATCTTTAGATTTTAAAAACTTTAGCAAAATAACCAGTGCGAGCACCAGGTTTTTCCAACCGAGAGTCGGGAAGAAGATCGGCCTATTTAAGATATTTAGAGATCGAAGCAAGAAGAATGGCCGGGGTTTCAGGATTATCCTTTGTATAGACATTTGATGAGAATTTAGAAAGGAATGATTCAGGTTTACTCCTTGACCTGAAAGGGAAAATATACATTTGATGAGAATTTAGGAAAAGAATGATTCAGGTTTATCCCTTAACCTGAAGGGGAAATGAAATAGACATTTGATGAGAATTTAGGAAAAGAATGATTCAGGTTTATTCCTTAACTTGAATGGGAAATATAAGATTTTATGAAGAGATAACCTGAGACTTGAATTTAGAAGGGATATGACAAGATTTAGAATTTATGATCTATGATTTAGATGGACCAGGTATGTGACGGAGGATATAAAAAGAATAAACTCTGAGAAGACAAAAGGATATAGAACTTTGAAAAAAAAATGTAGAATATTTGAGGAAAATTTGATTTTATTTTTGTAAAAAGAATTCTCACAGGTAGCATGGTTGCCCCTATGAGTGATCTTCAGGATTATCCCTTATCCTGAATGGGAAAAAGAATTTTAAGGAAATAAAAATAAAGAGAAATTGATATAAATTTAGAAAATCAATGAAGAAACTTGTGTTTACAAAAGAATTCTCGTAGGTAGCATTACTGCTCCTACGATGGGTTTCAGGATTTTCCTTTATCCTGAATGGGAAAAGAATAGTATTTAAGAAAATTTAGCGAAGGCAAATTGATATAAATCTAGAAAATCAATAAAGATTAACAAAACTTGTATTTACAAAAGAATCCTTATAGGTAGTGTTGTTGCTCTTACAAGGGGTCTCAGGATTTTCCCTTATCCTGAATGGGAAAAAGAATAGAATTTAAGAAAATTTAATGAAGGGGAAATGATATAAATCTAGAAAATCAATAAAGATTGGAAAAACTTGTATTTACGAAAGAATCCTCATAGGTAGCATTGTGGCTCCTACGAGGGGTTTCAGGATTATCCCTTATCCTGAATGGGAAAAAGAATTTTAAGGAATTTAAATAAAGAGAAATTGATATAATGAAGGTTTACGAAACTTGTATTTACAAAAGAATCCTCATAGGTAGCGTTATTGCTCCTGCGAGGGGTCTCAGGATTACCCTTTATCCTGAATGGGAAAAAGAATTTTAAGGAATTTAAATAAAGAGAAATTGATATAATGAAGGTTTACGAAACTTGTATTTACAAAAGAATCCTCATAGGTAGCGTTATTGCTCCTACGAGGGGTCTCAGAATTATCCCTTATCCTGAATGGGAAAAAGAATTTTAAGGAATTTAAATAAAGAGAAATTGATAAAATGAAGGTTTACGAAACTTATGTTTACAAAAGAATCCTCATAGGTAGCGTTATTGCTCCTACGAGGGGTCTCAGGATTATCCCTTATCCTGAATGGGAAAAAGAATTTTAAGGAATTTAAATAAAGAGAAATTGATATAATGAAGGTTTACGAAACTTGTATTTACAAAAGAATCCTCATAGGTAGCGTTATTGCTCCTACGAGGGGTCTCAGGATTATCCCTTATCCTGAATGGGAACACCTCAGACAACGAGGGTCAGGTTTATGCCTTAACCTGAGCGGGAACACCTCGGACAATGAGGGTCAGGTTTATCCCTTAACCTGAAAGGGGCTAAGATTTGATAAAATTTAATGGAGTTTGAGGAAATATTTGATAAACTTGATAAACTTGATGTAAACTTGATAAAATATGAATAAAATGAATGAAACAGATAACAAATACCAAAAATTAACTGAAAATTTATAAGATTTGAGAAAAAGGAGTTTTTCCGATCCTGCCTGCATATGGGATCTTGGAAGGAAAATGTTTATTTAAAAGATAAATGAGAAATCATTTTGGGGGAAGAAAATCCACCACAAGAAAAATGATCAGCGCGAGATCTGGTCCTTTAAATCAAACATGAGAGATCATCATGAGGGTTAATTTTCGAAGGCAATGGTTTTGAATACCTAATTTTGAAGAAGAAGATCAACAATAGATCTGATTTCTAAAAATAACAGTTCGAAATTGATAATAAGATCAATACAAGGGTTGATCTTTTAAGGTAATGCCTAAAAACCAATCTTGGAAGATAAGACCAACACAGGGTCGATCTTTGAATATAATGATTTAAAACCCATTTTTGGAAGATAAGACCAATGCAATGATTGATCTTTGAATATGATGATTTATAACCCATTTTAAAAGATAAGAACAACGCCAAGGTTGATCTTTGAAAAGTTTTGAGATCAATTTTGGAGGATAAGACCAACGCAAGGGTTGATCTTTTGAAAAAAAAGATTTGAAATCCATTTTGGAAGATAAGATCAATACAAGGATTGACCTTTGAATATAAAGGTTTTGAAAATCCACTTTGAAAGATAAGGGTTGATCTATAAAGATTTGAAATCCATTTTGAAAGATAAGACCAACACAAAGGTTGATCTTTGAATATAAAGATTTAAAATCCATTTTGAAAGATAAGATCAACACAAGGATTGATCTTTGGGTATAAAAGTTTAAAATTCATTTTGGAAGATAAGACTAACACAAGGGTTGATCTTTCAATATAAATGTTTGAAAAACTTATTTTTGAAGACATGATCAACACGAGGGTTGATTTTTTGTCAAAGGTTAGACCAAGGAATATTTGAACTCCTTGGTCATAACGAAGATTTTTAAAATTTCATGATTTTTGAAAAAGCCCTCATAGGTAATATCATTTCTCTCATGAATGATGTCAGGATTGTCTCGCATTCTGAAAAGAACAGGAATTTAAATGCCCCAATATGGCAAAAGAAAAAAAAAGAAGCATTATAAAAGATATAAAGGAAATTGACATTTCATTTGATAAGCAAAAGTTTGATAACAACCGAATATTTACAAGAACTTTTAAAAAAAAGGAAAAGACTCATAGAAGACTGGGCTAACTAGCCCCTACAAGACAACTGACAAAAAGAGATGAAAGCAAAATGAACACTTTAGATTTATCAATTCTTTGAATGGTCCGGGAATGGTTCTGTCAGGACTGCTGGCTGCTTTTCTTCCTCGTCCTCTATCAGCTCACTTCTGTCGATGCAGTCTTGTATCATGTGCTTGAGGACGAAACAATGTTTTGTATCATGCCCTGTTGCCCTGTGATACTTGTAGAATTGGTCTTTGAACTTTCCCAACATAACGGGAGGATCTGCGATCTTAGGGAGTTTGATCATCTCGTGCTTCAAAAGGTAATTCATAATCACTTCTAAACTCTCAGATAACGGAGTGAAGACTCGATCTTTCTCCCACTTGATGTACTTGGGCTTCTCCTGAAGATCACCCTTTTGCTGAAGGCCGATTGGAAGCGGTTTATTATTGTTTTTAAAGGATCTCTCCTTCTGCCCTTTGTTCTGATCTACTCTCGGACCATTGCCACTGTTGTTCTTGTTTCCTTTGCTGCTGCTGCCAAGATTATTGCAGGAGGCATCAACTGAATGAGCAAACTGCGCCTTCTTTTTCTGATCTTGGACATTCTTAATCAGAGGCGTGCCCTCGTAAAGTCCGCTTTCTATTCCTGCTTCGAGCCATTCAGCTCACTCAATCAACTTGATGAAGGATTTCGCCGGGGAAGTGGCGATGAGGCTCCTTATGGGCTGAGAGAAATTGTTGAGGATCACCTGCAATGCGTGCTCCTCAGGAATGGGTACCTTCATTTTATTGCAGGTGCTTCTCCACCTGTGAATGAAATCACCTGCTCTTTCATTCTCTCCTTGCTTCAGGTTGTAAAAATGATTTAATGTAGGTGAGGCTTCAGTGTTGAATAAGAAGCGCTCGATGAACAAATTTACTACCTTATCGAACTCTCATAGTTCGATAGGATTCACATGATCAGCATACCATCTGGCTGCTACACCCTCCAGACTGCGGGGAAAACAGATGAACAGAGCCCTGTTATCTTTCCTAAAACGGCTGCACTCTGCATAAAATGTGGCCAAGTGGGCTTTAGGGTTGCCAGTCTCGTCAAATTTGAGAAACTTGCGAGAAAGGTTCTCCAGGTTATCATCCCCATCTAGACCATCATAAAAATCTTCGCCGGTGTAGGTCTGCTTGCCCTTACCCTTGGCTTGAATGTCCTTAATAGCTCGATTCATCTCCTTCATCTGCTTGCTCATCAGGTCCTCTGCTGGAGCCCCAGACTTGGGCTTGTTGACAGATTCAGGCTCTTCTGTAGCTATTTTTACGGACTGCCTTGGAGGATTCTGCTCGTAGACAATCTTCTCTTCTTCTTTCGATTCTTCCTCGACCGACTCTGATTCCTCAGAAGTAGTGTCTGGCTGCACCTTCTTTCTGATGATTCTGACTTGCTTCTTTACAGGCTTCTTCCTCAGCTTGCTTTTAGGAACTGCCTCTTTCAGCTTGGCCTCGGCTTCCTCTGACATCATCCTCGCCATCATCTTTTGGAACATATCATACATAGCGGGGTCGATGTCATCTTTCTTGTTCTGACTCTGTCCCCTGACTGATTTAGGAGAGCTTATCTCTTCCGCCTCACTGTCGCTGAGTTGAGGAACTGTTTCTTTTCCCCCTCTTGTCGTGACCATTTTTTGAAATATCAGAACTCTCTGTGGAGGAAAAGTGGAGGTTTTTAGACCAAAGAAACTTTTTGGAGAAGTTTTGACAAGAGAGAGGATTTAGGTTGAAATCTAAACAATTGTATCCCATTACTAGGGATCGAGTCGCCACAAAATTTGTGACAATTGCATTGTTTACTCTGCGAGGGGGAGTAACCAACTAAAAATATGAAAAAGAAAATATTATTTTGAAAAGGATATCTCTTGACGGAAAGAGATTTTTATATAAAATTAGAAGAAAATAAGAGAATAAATCAAATTTGAAGATAAATGGTAAGGATTTAAATTTTGAAGAACTTGCAGGCAGGATCAGAAGAATTTTTTGAAGAATTTTTAGAAGAAGAAGAAGAAAAGGATAAAGAAAAATACACCTGGGTTTTAAAAATAAAGAGGACATTTTGAAACATATACCCAGGGTTTTGGAAAATATAAGGAAGATATAAAATATCACAATCACAGATATACAAGCAAGGATACACAAACAACACTCCCTAAAGCTGACTCTATATGCAATATTTGAAATGGCTGATAGGACCTTAATCCTAACTCTAAGATTTATATCATCTGATTCCAATCAAGGTACGCCGATATACTCAAGCCGAAGCTCGAAGTACGTGGCATATAAGATGTCTCTTCAGTTCTAAGGTAAGGGCTTCCCAACATCCTTGAGCACCTACCGATATACCTCGGACTATGGCCCTTAGGTACGTGGTAGGGGGCGCGAACCCAAATAAGTCGTCCAGTTGTGAGGCTCTCTCCCGAACTATGGTTCAGTGAGACAACCCAGCAACGTGAAGACCGGGACAATATAGGTAGGGATGTTTTCAAAATATGATCAACATACAATAAAATCAGAAGGTTCTAATGCAAGTCCTAAAGAGATAGATTTAAATAAAGAGAAGCATACACTTGCATACATTGTTTTGCATTCAATCCTTAAAATTGAGGAGAATTGTATTTAAGACCTAAGTCTAATGTGAACATGGAATAATCTCCTCAATATGGTCCTACCAAACCATACTTAGATCCTATATGTATTGATGTCAGCTTTAGGACAGAATCTAGGCTCCTAAGGTTTGCATGAAAATGAAGCTGACATTTATAGAAAAAGACTTAGAAAACATTAAAGCAAAGCAAAGGCACAAATTCGACCGGACGAAGACGGGTCCCATCACGGTCGCCAAAACTGTGATCATCGCAATTTTTTTTTCTCTCTTGTGGTTTCTCTCTCTTCCTTCTCCTTTCCTTTTTTAACCTCTA
>NW_028323328.1:0-61555 GCF_984573655.1 Nuphar pumila | reverse complement strand
TGTAGTACATGCGCGCATTGCCCTTGCATAGGGCGCAACTGAGCTCCCGACGCACGGTCCGTACAAAAGCGGCCTTGGACAGCCGACCCGCCGCCTCCACCAAGTCGCCAAGCTCCGACAGGAACCGCGACGCCGCGACACCCATGCGGCCGTAAGACTCAACAGCAAGCGGCACAAAGTTGAACGCAGAGCCTTCGCCAACCTCCGCGAAATCTGCCCGCTTCCGTGCCTCAGCCTTCGCAGCCGCAGACCCTCCAGCCTCCGCTGCGTCTCGCACGTACGACGCAGCCGCCGGGTGCGCGACGACGCAATCCAGGATGCGGACGCCACCGTCAGGCCAGACCACGAGGATGTCGCCCCGACGTTGACTGGCAGCCCCTCGCGACCCTGGGGCCGCAAGGCTGCTGTAAAGCGGCTCCGCGCTCGACGCGCAAACAGCGCGGCGTATGGCATGGCGCCAACCTTGCCAGCGTTATGTTTGCAGGAGAGAGCGTGGTCCGGCGTTGTCGAATCGCCAGCGGAGCAGGTGCATGGAGGGACATCGATCAGCGTCGACACCCCCAAGCCGAGCCGATGCCGGGCTGCCATGCGAAACTCCGCGTTGGTAAGACGCAGAGCCGACCACACGGGCAGCGCAGTAAGCCAGCCCGACGACGTGCCAGTGGAGGCACTGCGAAGGCGCGCCGCATCACGCTGGCCCTCCATGGTGTTAGTGTCACAGGCCGCGAGCACGTCCGCGCCCGCACGATCGCCCACGATCCGCGACACGGTCTTCTGGACGTGGGGTAGGGCCTCAAGCACGAACTCCGCCGGCAGGTCCCGGGTGCTCTCCTCCCACTCGCATTCGCCAGCGGCTTCTCGTAGACGCGTTGCCACGCCGACAGCAACGCCGGCCGCAGCGCGCCCGAGAAGGGCCGACACATGTCAGGACCACCCTGCATGGCCGCTTGCGCCTTCGAAGCTCCTGCACAAGCGCGGCGGCTGCGACGAGGGGTGTCGCGTCGCGCAGGCCAAAGCCCCCATGCCGAAGAGGGAGCCGGAGTTGTTGTACAGCACGCGCAGACGCCGCACCGACCCTAGGCACCTGGAAGAGCGTCTTGGCGGCTGCCATGATGGCATCCTCTACGCGCATGACACTGGGCTGGAGGTGGTCCCACGCGACCGTGCGCAAGAGGTGCGCCATGCGCATGGACAGAGAGGACCGGAGTAGGGCAAATTGCGCCTGATGGCTGACGGGCAGCGCCATGAGCTTGCCCACTTGCTCGACGATTCTGTCCGCGCGATCAGACAAGGCGGCAGCAATGTACGCGTCCGTGCCAATGGGCGTGCCACACACCGTGACGCCGCTGGGGCAGTGCTGAATGCCCAGGTCAGCGGCCAAATCCGCAACCGCCATGGAAGGCCCTGCAGTGAGAGCGCACTTGCGGGGCTGGACGCGAAGGCCAACGCTGGGCATGCCGCGATCCCCAGTGAGCGTGTGAAACGCCCCACGAAGGGCGGCGACTTTGCCGACCAGGTTGACATCATCCGCAATCGCCAGCACGGCAACCGCGGGCTCAGTAGCCTGAGTGCGTTCTAGGATGTGCTGCACCACCAGGGCGAAGAGCAGCATGGCAAGGGTGTCGCCCTAGCGCACCCCCGTGCGCGACTGGATCGGAGCCGTGCCGGCTGGAGCGCCGACGATGTGCAAGTCGGTGGGCGCACCGTACGACCATTGCACATACGGCAGCAGCGCAGGCACATATTCCTGCACCGCCGCGAACAACGCAGAACGGTCGACTTCGTTGAAAGCATTGGCCATGTCTACGGTCAAAAGCGCGGCGTCAGAGTCAGCAGCCAGCGCCGACCGGACCGCATGCACTAGGGCTTCCACCCCGCCCGAGACGCCCACCGCGAGCTGCAGGGGCGCGAGCGAGCGCCCAAGTTCCTCACAGGCTGTCATCGCGCAAAGACCAGTGAGACGGTAAAGGACCTCGCCGATCGCGATGGGACGGGCACCACCATCCGGCTTTTGTATGCCCACGAGGGAGGAGTCCAGAAGCGACGAGTGACGTGGCAGCCTGCCCGTGAGCCTGAGGTTGACGAAAGCCAGAGTGGCATTGAAGGCCGCGGACGAGGCTTTGGTGGCCGCCAAGACGTGCTCATATGTCATGCCAGTGGGCCCGCCCGCTGAGCCGAGTTTGGCGTCAAGGCGTTTAAGCGCGCGCTCGAGCAGCTCAGCGTCTATACACAAGGGCGGTGTGGCGTCCTCCAAGGGGACCGGCGGTTCAGCAAACGGGTGTTTCTCACGGAGCGCAGCAATGACAGCGGGAGAGCGCGTATCCGCCAAGGGCGCTGATGCCAGCACGCGCGCGCTACGGGTCACACTACCGAGGCCAAGCATGCGTTCTACCCGCAGCGCCATGAGCTGCTCGGCCGACAGGGTGCGACGGCGAAGGCACGGGACGGCAGCTTCACGCTCATCGGTGGCGTCATCGTCATCCTCGTCCTCCAGCGCCTGGCCCGCTTCTATGCGGACCATGCGGGCCAGGGCGCGCCTATTACGCCCATGAGAGCCGCGGTTGTCAGCCAGCGCCCGTCTGGGAAGGTCCGCCAGGGTGTCCAGGGCGTCGCGTACTTCGGCGGAGGCCTGGGGGTCGTCGGCGCGCTCGACCGCATCAACCACGTCCAAGAGCGCGCGTGCGTAGACGCGACCCCATTGCGCGCGAATGACTGACGGCACAGTCTGCGGTATGTCGATGCGGCGGGCAGGCTGACGCGCTGGCTGCCTCTGAACGGCAGCGCGTGGGGTGCCCGAGCGCGAGCGTGCAGCGCATGTCCTCGATCCTTGGCCGCGACCCCGCGCTGAGGGCGTCCCGCGTGCGCGGCACCTATGTGGGCAAGACGCGCTGGCAGGGGGAGCGGGGCCGCCCAGTGCGGGTTGTGGTGCGGCTGGTGCATGCATGGGGGGTGGAGGCACAGCCGGTGGGCTTGGCGCCGGCGGTGTTGGCGCGGGCAGCGTCGGCTGACACCGCGGCGGCGTAGGGCCCACGGCACGCATGCCGCCTGAAGGGCGTACGTTAGCACGCGCTGGGACGTCTTGGGTGCGCCTTAACATGCGCGGGTCAACCGGAACGAGGGGGGAAGAGGTCGCGGCAGGGAGTGCAATGACCGCTCCGCGCTGTTGGGCCGTGCGCCCACCAGAACCAGGCCGGGCCGTCAGGGGGGACGCGCGCGGCGCGGACGCAGCCTGGCAGGTCGGCCAGCTTGACGGGTTCATACTCGGCAGGACAGAAATGGGCTCCACCACGGAGGCACGCGAGGGCAGCGCGTGCTGGCGGGCCGGGATCTCGTCGCGCCACGTGAAGGACGCGCCTTCTCCGCGCGCGAGTATGTTGATTGCGGCGTGGCCCTGCCTCGGAGTTGCTGTGAGGAGAGCGCCCTGCGCGCCGGGGATCGCGCCGCTTGGTGGCGGGGATAAGCGCGCCGAACGTCTGGGCGCAGAGTGCGCGCTACCGCCCGGCGATTGGGGGACCGAGGGGAGGGAAGAAGCAGCTTGCGCAGGTGCGTGACCGCCGGCATTCGTTATTGCTCGCATGGCAGTGGCTACCGCCATGCACCGCTCGCCTTCGCGGGAGCAGACGGCAGCTCCCGCCCTTGCCAAAGCGCGAACAGCGTAAAAATCGGCAAGTCGTAACGGGGCCACGTTCATGGGGGTTGCGAGCCCAGTTTAGGCGGGCGGAGAGGATGGCGACCCGGCATTCGCCCGTTTCGTTGCTGGCTCGGGGAGGCTGGGCGGGCCTTGCGGGCCATGTTTGCGTGAGAGCGCAACCTCTGACGGTCGTGGGCGGGGCGGCGGCGGGGGTGGGGGCTCGCCCTGCGGCTGGGGGCCGAGGGAGGTTCGCAGTGGGGTCGGCGGCGAGGGGCGCGGCGGGGGTTGCAACGGGGGCCGTGGCTGGGACCCCAGCAACGAGGGCAGCGGTGAGGCCGGCGACGGGGACGGCGGCGCGTATGCCAGCGGGGACCTCTCTGTCACGGCGGGGGTGGCGGGGGCCGTCGATGCCGGACGGGGGGATGGAGACGGGCAGTGCATGAGCACACCTCCGTTAAGCTGCCACCCGCTTGACGGGTGGTGGATTCGGATGTGCTCCAGCAACTGCGATTGCACCGCGAAGCCAGCGGAGCACTGTTGCTCCGGACACACGAAAAGAGGGGCAGCCTCGGCAGGGGCGTGCCCACCCGGCTCTAGCGGCAGGGCGCCACTCATGCGCGCACCTGCAGCACAGGGAGCGGCGGCACAAGGGGACTGCAACACAAAGGCCCCCCCACAACAAGCGGAAGCAGAGCAACAAGGGCAAAAAACAAAAGGCCAAGGAAACGGCCGGCAAGGCAGGGAGCACAGCAACACGAGCACCCAAACAAACAGGAAGGCGCACCCGAGCAGGGCACAACAAGCAACGCGACCGCAGCAAAAGCCACACGAACGCACAAAAGAAAGCAGACAGCAAAAAGCAAGGGCGAGACCGCACCGGAGCAGGCGCGGCTGGCAGGCAGGAAGCACAGCAACGCGAGCACCCTAACGAAAAGAAGGCCCAACCGAGCAGAGCACAACAAACGACGCGACTGCAGCAAGGGCTGCACGAACGCACCAAAAGAAAGCAGAAAAACGAAAACAAGAGCGAGACCGCAACGGAACAGGCGCGGCTGGCAGGCTGGAAGCACAGCAACGCGAGCACCCTAACGAACAGGGAGGCACAACCGAGCAGAGCACAACAAACGACGCGACTGCAGCAAGGGCTGCACGAACGCACCAAAAGAAAGCAGAAAAACGAAAACAAGAGCGAGACCGCAACGGAACAGGCGCTGCTGGCAGGCTGGAAGCACAGCAACGCGAGCACCCTAACGTCAATGTATAGCAATATTGATGTCTGTTTTTCCAGTTGGCGCTCTGGGGAAATGCTGCATCCTTCGCGAGATCAGCTCTAGTTGCCACGCCCATAGTCAAGGACGCGCCCTTTTGCGCCCGCTTGCGTGTCCAGTTCATTATCTTTCAGTCACTAACTTTCCAGGTTAGTCAATGTAGAGCAACGTGACATGCGAGTACCCAAACTCCAAAATTCCTACCTTCCCAAACGCTTGTCGACCGTGTTCTACAGCCGCAGAGTTATCAACGGAACAACATCATTGCCCATAGATCAATGTATGGTCAGCATCAACAGGCCTTGCCGCAGTCATGCATGGGAGGATCACCGTCACTCAGTGATCTAGACCCTGCCAGCCCAGGCGTCAGGTTATTGTTAACACAACACATACCCACTCATTGCCAGGCACGCCCTCTTGTAGACACAGCTGTATTCGAACATAAGGGAGGACTCAACAGTGCCCTCCAGGATATCCATAGGTATTGGCGCCGTGGCGGCACAATGCAGGGCAGAACGGAGTGCACAATCAGTGAAGCAAATGGTGGAAATTGCCATTGAGGCAGTGTTTGACTCTTCAAAAGGTCTGAACTTTGCATCATTGGAACGGAGTGCACAGTCACTGAAGCAAATGTGGGAAATTGCCCTTAATTGGCGACAGGTGTTCAGCCCCTTGGCACTGGCACAACAGCCAAATAAAATGAAATGACATGAACACACCAGCAAAAGCAAGCGGCGTTGAAGATTGAAATCACTTTCATTCAGCAGGATATCAGGCTTTGGAGTGCGAAACAATTAAGATGAATGAAAATAATTACAACTAGAATGGAGCAAGGGGAACGGTAGGGCGAGTCGGGGTTTTGATTAAACGCTGGAAACGCGGGCCAGCCATTCTCGCAATGAGCGTGCTGTGTCTACAGACACTACCTGTACCAAAAAGACAGCCAAAAAGCTGATCTCGCGCCGAATTGAAGGGACGGGCTACGGAGCGAACTTCGTAGCATAATGGAAGGCGTTGACATTGACAGGGTCCGCGACATGGTCAACGAGGTTATGTATCGGCCCTTTCCCGGTCACGATTGCCTGCACATAGAAGCCAAACATGCCAAACATTGCCAGCCGACCGTGCTTGATCTCTTTCGTCTTCAGCTCCGCGAAAGCCTCCGGATCGTCCGCTAGGCCCATCGGGTCAAACGAATCGCCGGGGTGCAGAGGGTCAAGGCCTTCTCCGAGAGGGCCACCGTTGACCCGATAGGCCTCAATGGCCCCCATGAGTAGCACCTGCACGGCGAGGATGATTGCGATGGACTTGGCGTGCACGAGATTGGCAGATCCCAGGTAGTCGAGCCCGCCTTTGCTGAGGACCTGCGATCCAGCCCTGAACCAGACGGACTCTCCGAAATCAACGTGCGCGTACATTGCTAGCAGCTCGGGTGTGATGCATCCCAGCGCGCCCAGCATCGCCCAGCGTGCGTGAATCACTTCCGCTTCCCGGTAGCGCTTGAATGTTTCGGGATCCACGGAGAGACCTGCTGTGTCCCAGCCATAATCGCCTGGGAACTCGCCCGTGAGATGCGATGGAGGGTCGCCTCCGATGGGTCCCAGCCAATTCGGTCTGTCCGGACCGTACCATTCAACGACCGCCCTCGTCTGGGACGGTGCAACACGCAGCACGACCTGTACAGCAGCATGGTGAAACATGTTGGAAATTTGAAGGTATGCATTCGAAAATACCTGGTTACGCCGTCACATTGCCATGGGATGGGCTGTCGCAAACATTGCTTGAGCGGGGGAGCACATGTATATACGCTCAGCTCAACAAAACGTACCTTCAGTATCCGGAGTTCACCTCATGACGTCGAAGACAAGCAGGTTGGCAGTAAAGTGCCTCTTAAGCTGCCAAACTTGCCTGGACATGGCAATCATCTGATGTATGGCCTCATAGGGTCATGTAAACCCTATGCCTTCAGCATGAACGACCTGTTCGAACTGCACATGTGCAAAGTACAGGGAAAATCAAGCACGTAATAAAGGATGAATGTGCCACGTATTTTGACACCCGGTTTCTTATCGCGGTGCTGGCCCAGTGTTGCGAAGGGGAACCAAACAGGTGGGCAATCAATCATATCATGTAGAACGTGCCACAGATGGAGATGCACCTCGTAGCGTGAACAATGCAAACGTGGTAAAAAAAAATCATGTCGCTCGAACAACTGCGTGCGCAGAGGAATGCTCACCTGCCGAATGGCCACGACAGCTGGCTGGCGATGCAACCTCATTCTAGTGCTCCTCCTCAACGACTGTTTGCACCACGCGTGGTCACCAACAACATGAACACGGATAATTCAACACGCTGCCCTCCGTTGGCTGTGACGTCGAAGATGTCTGCCAGCATGTTATTCATGCATGTCGCATCTCGAGATACACGGTTGCGTTTTGCGCTGTCGGAAAATACCAATGTTCGTACCAAACAATGTACGATGTTTGTCAGCCTGACAACATGCGTGCCGTACAGACAAAACTGCTTTACTAATCTCACAGGCAGTCGCATGTTCGAGAATGACTGTTGTAAAACCAGGATTGTCAGGTCAAGCGCACGACCACAGGTCCCATTTCAGTCTCGGAACCATGGCGTCCTCTCATCGCCCTCATCACAGGGCTGACAGCATACTGCGCCCTGTCAAAATCCGCATGGCAATTTCGTTCCAAGCACAAGTGTCCACGATTCAAGTATGAAAGATCAGCACGTCCCCTGACGCGAAGACGGCTATGCCTGGGCCACTTCCTCGCCAAGCTCCTTGTCATACATCCACACAGACAAGCCCTTGCCAATGCGACGCAGCTGGCTCACCTGCACAAGCATACCCATTTGTCAGCAGCAATGCCTCATGCACCCCAAGAACTGCGGAGGTGCATGCGTAGATTTAAACACCACACCGATATCATATGTCAGGCGTCGAGGCAGAAAGGAAGAAATACACAGCCCAAAAAAAGGCGGCGTTGACAATGGGCGAGAGTCGATGACTGGCAATCGATAGGCCTCGAGGCGAAGGGGCCTTGGTGAAATCGGCCCCAGCGCATGCGCACATAGCCCTGATTATGGATGGCTGAGCGCCTGCTATAAATTACGTCGGTGCCTGGACCTGGCGGGGATCTCAATTGATTTCTTGGCATTCGCTTCCTAGCTTCAAAAGCAAACCAAGGTTTGTCCTTACCCGCAAGGGACAGATCTCAGCGGTCAGCAAGAAGGAGCGGTGCCTTCACGCCACATAACAGTAACAACACCAACAAAGGGACGAACCTTTTGGGAGCGTGACACCACTTTTCATATTTTCCCTACATATATACCTGAAAATTCGACATATTTTCTCTATGGCAATTGGGCGGCGAGTCCAAAAGCGTGACCGTGATCGCGCCGATGGTAGATGAAAGACCCCCATGCGTGATCCCTCTGTCTAAAACTTCCCAGGCCGCTCTGGCGGTGTACCGTAACAATACCAACAAATCTCTGCCTGGTCAGAGGGTGGCAGTAGTGCTATCTGCTTGAAAACAAACACAACATCCATCGGGAACATAAGCGCAGGGTGCACATCGTCAGCGTAGGGTCAGCAAGCTGTCCTCTGTTGGGAACTAGCTATTGAGTGATCGTTCTGGTATTGTCCACATCCTGAATGATTCTAGTAACAAGCACATGTATGGGTGTGTACGTATCCAAAGGCTCTGCCTTTGTTGTGACGACAAACCTTGTACTAGCCGCAGTACATGAGTGCAGTCGCTACTAAGTTCCAACATTACAACCTCGATGCCGGATATTTGGAAGCGTACTTCCCAAGCAGCTCTTGGAGTTGCCAATGTCTATGAGGATACGGTAATGTTGTAAAATATTCAACGTGCTATGGGCGACTTGCAAGCACCGAAATCAGTGAAGCTTGTCCTCGGCGACATCAGTTTGATATAATCGGACCATGATCAGTCCATAATCGTCAGCCAGATTTCTTTGGGATGAACTGCCAGGATGTGCGTTCATTGTTGATTCTGTTCAAGACCTTGATCACGGTAGTATTTGAGCACGCACCCTGACCGCCGCCGCCTTGACATCGTCGGCCTGAGGCCCCAGCAGGCTGCCCTCGATGAAGTCACACATCTGGGCGTCCCCAGCCGCGTCGGCGACCGCGTGAAGGTTCCGGAGCTTCTGGAAGTTCAGCTTCTCCAATGACAGGGCGAGCTCCATCGCGTAGAGTGCGTCTCCTTTTGCGTCGTTGGAGAACTCCATCTCGGGTGCTGTTAGCGCCTGCGAAGAAGAACCACGCTAAAAAACTAAAAACTGAACGAAAATCAATCGGGATTCCTGCCAAGACTCTTTGATGACGCATACTGCCCAGAGCGCTTCAGCCTCATGCCTCAATTCCTCAATGGTGTATCTAAGTACTTGGTTGCTTTCGGCATGTGATGGTAGCACTGATTGCCGAGTGAATCTTGGAGTTACCAATGTCCATGTGGATGCGGAAGCATTGTGAAAAGATTGATCATGTGCTGACTTGTCCTGCTTGTCGATGTGATTTATTGATGCAGCAACGAAGTATTCCTGATCACTCACTCTACCGCCAGCGCTGCGCCAGATTGGGTTTTAACCCCTATTTTTGTCTGCAAAAAATACACTTCTTCAGGCATCTCCTCCCGCAAATCACACGGTCTGGCAAAGTGCTAACCACAGCTCAGGCTGAGACGCAACACAAGTAGGGCAACTCACACAGCAACATCGTTTCACAAGCGAGATTGGGAAGGGGCGAATGAATCCCACTGATGAGGTGTAATGTTGTTGCTTTTGCCTCTGAAAGGGATGGGGTTGCTTCACTAGCCTGAAGGGGGTTTCCTTCGTCATTTAGGAAACCGAATACTGAATTGAAAGTCAATCAAACCTGGCTGCTGTATCTCAAGATATCCAACCTATGAGATACTCAACGAAACGCGCCTTGGTCTCATTGACTGGAGGCCGAATATGACGGCAAAAGTGGTCGCTGTCTAGGAAGCGTTGTATCACGCATTTATGGGCATGGCGTGATCCCTGATTGATTTATTAATTTAAGGCATTCCAGGTGCGCTTGCCTCAGATGAATGTATTGGTAACACTGATTCCCAAGTAGTTCTTGGAGTTGCCAATGTCCATGAGGATGCGGTAGTGCTGTAAAAGGTACATCATCATCATGACATTGCTGGCATCCGTATGAGCAGTTTCTGAGACTCATGCCTGAAACGGTCTCTGATCGTAACACCGAAGCCGTGGGCAAATATGTGCAGCCATTGTTTCCATCAAGTACATGAAGCGATCGATTATCGTGCCATACTCATAGCTTCGGCCGCGCGCACCTTGAATGATGCATGCCCAGGGTGGAACAGATACACCGTGCCTTCAGACATTCAGAACAGGCAAGTAGACGTTGCAAGGGGTAAACATTACCACCCGGAAACCCCCAAGTCACCACCGAGCATCTCGAGTCCACGACTTTCAAGACGTGGCAAGGCGTGGCCTCACGCGCTGGAGTGATGCTGCTGATGTGTCTCTCTACAACACTACCCATCAACATGGTCATGGGCCACTCCAAGAACGTCTTGGGAATCAATGTGTCCGTGCTATGCTTCGCCTGCGCCGAGAATTTAAACCCATAATCCCTCTCGTTTTGCGTTTCAAGGAGCGCCTTTCAACCGCTTGCACCTCAGGTGCATCTCCTCACGCCTCGCTTGCCACTTGCCGATTTCTGTGAACTATCTGGACTATCTTCCGATTGCCTCCTTCGAGGCGCCTGGGAATTGAGTCAGGGTGATTGCGGCGGACGCGCCGTTGCACTGATATGTATTCCAGGCTGATATGCCACTGCCCATCCTCAATCGTACACTCTCGTTCTGCTTTGCTCATAAAATCCAACCCCAGGAAGCCTTTCTCAAGTGTGAGGTTGATTCAATCAATCAATTAATCGGCAAGCACGCCAGGTCTTTGAAGTTGTCGCACCTGAAGCTTGACCCTGCCCCCTCGCATGTTCTGAAACTCCATGAGCATCTCGGCATGGCCACGTTCTTCTTGAGAGCCAGCTTTGAAGAATGCTGCGAAACCAGGGAGCCCCACGTTGTCGCGATCGAAGTACGCAGAGAGCGCATGATACACGTACGAAATGTTGTACTCGATGTTGATCTGTTCATTCACAGCCGCCTCACACTCTGGACTGTACGCCATGCGCGCGAGTGAGCTGGTCTCCCCAGATGTGCTGGATACCAGCGACAGCTCTGATTGCACCTCCTGCACGGCAGCGAAAGTTGACGCCCACCGTGTGCATGTACACGCTTTTTGCATACTTTACGATTTCCCAGTACTGACTTATTGTGTAGAGGAGATACACATGTGCGATTAATTTCGTGTGCCTTGGTGGGCGTGGTGAAGCATTACTTCAGACAGCTCTTATGGACGGCGCATAACTAGTCACGGGCTAGCTCCCACTTTGTCGCCGTGTACAGATGCGGGTGTCGGTGCATTGCAACGGCAGAACCTATATAATTGATATTATTGACGTCGATGGTTGCATGGAAATAGTCGAAGCAGCCCTTCAGCGCGTACAGACAAGCGTACGTGCTGTACCGAGGCCCCAAACCCTGGCGCTCCTTGAGCGATGCAGTGACTACCTTGCTGGCATGCCAACAAAGCAAAACTTCACTATCTTGTTTGTAATTATTTATAAACTTCACATAAACTCGAGAGCTTGTCAGATCAGATACACCATGCATACTTGTTGCCAGCGATTCACACCGCCAACAACATGGTGTCCTGGTCTAGAAGCTCACCTGAAAAGGCATGAACACGACTCCCGTCTTAGGACCAGAAGGGCGAGCATTCACAATGGAGCGAGTGCGCAAGGGCGTACGAAGGCCAGATCTAAAAGCGAGCTGTAACGACGTCATTTTGTCCCGTTCAAAGCAAACAAAGCTAGCATGCGCAACCCCGTTTGCTACACGCGAAAATATGTAGATGAGTGGGCATGTAGCTTTTCATGTAAAAGATACGGATACAACTACAACTTGATATATACGCATCTACAGCCAGGAGATAGTACCCCCTGAGATATTTTGGCGCGGGCCCTACGTGTGTCACAGGCATGCATGCCACACGTTCCTTCCCGTAACCAAGTTCTTTCAGGGCTCTTCAGCGTTCCGTACAACGCAACATGATCCGATGTAAAGAGCATACTACATCAACGATTTTCAGACGCTTTTTCCGCGACTTGGACACGGGTACCGACTCGCGGCAAGTATGCATGTGCATTACCGATCATAAGGCCTGCAAAATTGTACAAGAAAAACCCGTGCTCGGCCGCCTCTTCGCTGAGTGTCTCCTTCAAACGAAAGTGATTACACCGGTGCAAAGAAGTCTCGGTGGGAACAGCCAGCCACACTGCAGCTCTAGCTGATTATCGCTCTCAGGCAGTCTTCCCATACTCGTTACAACATCACCTGGTACACATATCCTAGATGTCAATGGGAGTGCCCAATTGACTTTGCATGTCAGAGCATTCATGCTGAATCACCCGCTTGACTGGGCTGTGTCGTGCAAGTTTTGCCCTAATTAGCAGAGGATAGTACGCTTACCGAAGTGTCGAGGAGCGCTCACGAAAACGTGCTCACATCTCTGAGCAGAGATGTTTCAATGACCACTCATCGCATGAATAGACGTGAATCTTCTCGAGCCGAAGCTCTGCTTCATCCACCCTCGGCGTCAATTATACATTCGCGTTTTCAACTGCGCAGAGGCATACGCATTACTGTGCTTTGGCGATCGGTCTCGAAGGAATTTCCGCCTGAAGGGATGTAGATCCCCTGTGGACTGAATGTTGATGATGCGAAATGCCAATTGTTCGGTATCCACGACAGTTCGTATCTAGTTGCTTCCAGCGTATGCGAGGTATGTTTCCAACCAGCCACTTATCATATCTTTCACTGCTGCTGAAGAGATCTCGTACAAGCCATCGAGCGTTCGGTGTTTTGCAAGCGAGTAAAAGGGGCTCAGTCGTGTGCTGCAGTTGCTTTTGTCGTTTCTCTGGCCGGGAACCTTGTAGCTGCCACCCGCCTACACACTCTGTTGACAGGAAATAAGTTAAACTTGAGTGACAGGAATGCCGTGCACCAAGCATGCTTCTATCGCCCCACAGATGGCCCCGACTTGAGGGCACCCATTCATCTGCATCTGCGTCGTGGACGTTTCATTAGTTCCACGCAAGGCAGGCATTGTATAAACGTGTCTTCTGCGGATGATTGCCGTGGCTGCTGCTTGCCACGCTGAACTCCCTTGCGAATGTAAATTGGCCAGCGAACGCTGTCTCCAGCCGCACTTTTCTCCAGCTTGACTTGCCCAGTGCTGCTCAGTACCAGCATTCAAGCAGTAATGGTTCTTCCAGTGAACGAGCCATTGACAGAGTAGCACGAATGGAAAGGTCATTCGTTCATGATACCTCGAGATCAGTGAACATGTAGTGTGCTGCCGTCTGTGCATGCCAGGTGCAGGCACCAACCTGCACCCACATCTGTCTAGAACACACCGACGCGAGCCTCGTCGCCCGTGGAAAACGAACAGATTATGAAGTACCCCTATGCGATAAGTGTCATGCGGTTCTGTGACTTAACGTACTTTACCAGTCTGGTTGACCCAAGGTATAGGGTTTTAGGGTGGATGTGTTTTGCATTAGCAGAGGAAGTGCTCAACGCAGCAGCGCTGACGGCCGCGTGAGAACATGAATAATTTATAGTGAGCTGTACTTGTCAGGACACCCATAATTCGCAGAACGAAACAAACCCTCACAGCAAGACTCTTGTCAAGCAAGGTGACAGCGTGGTGCCGAAAGCTTTGTGGGCGGCAGTGACTAGGAAACCTTGTCAGCAGAATTGGGAATCGAGAGTCCACCTGGAATCAAACCACACGTGTTTGCAGTGGTCAGGGGTCAGAGAAGTATGCAAAACACTTCTACAGCAATGTCATTGCCAATGAAACATCGCTGGCTCTCACTGTTCTCTGAGTCACCATTCAGTGCTTTATCGTTGTGTTACCTTGTACCAAACGACATTTCATATCTCCTGGCACCATTTTACAATGCAGCGGGTATAAGACCATACCCCAGATCTCGCTTCGTTGGGAAACCTCTCAAAGGTCACGGACGCTCTATCTCGATCACAGACGCTCTGTTGAGATGATGAAGCCGCGCGATGAGATGACCTTTCCCTTTTATACAAGGCTTAACGCCCCTAAATAAACAATTAATTTGGGAATCACGACCTGGGCACCAGTCAGTTTGCCAGCAAGGCGTCAGAACCCATATCCCCCCCAAAGAAATTCATGCATTTCAGGCATCTGGACCCGCAACTTACAGGGCCGGCCGAAACGCTGGCGCCAATGCTTCAGCAAAATGACGAAGGACCCCTAATTCCACCCCCAATATTCAAACACCTTCAGTTGTTGGCACACGAAAGTTGCACCGTCTGGCAACACGATGCTTGGCATGACTGCTTTTCCTCAGTGAAGTAGGGGAGCGCTGGGCCCTTGTGATCCTCAAGTAGCGTCCTCAAGTAGGTCATCGCGCTCGAGCTTGAGGCCGAAGCCCTGTGGGCATGTCCTCGTAGAAGGAGCGCGCATGCGTGGGCTTGGCATGACTTTTGATGGAGTTATTTTTCGTGTTTTCTTGTTGGAATCTCTTTTGCTCAGGCCCGGCAGAAGTGTATATGGGCATTCCACATACCGTATTCAATTACCTTCAAAGAATCGCCAACGGCCCTGTTGTTCAAGGCCCCTTGTGTGCTCATGTGATGTCAGAATGCGGCCCGGATTGTGCGACGGGGCGCCCAACATCGAGCGCTATCAGGCACACCCGCTCATGCTCCTCTGTCTGCCAGAAACAGCGCCAAAGGGGAAAAGCAAATCATTTAGCGACGACGAAAAGGTCGTATGGTAGTCTAGAGAAGTCTTGACCAGGCGCCAGTGTTGCGTTGCGTCACGTTCTCTATATATTTCTTGATCTGAAAATATTATAGCGCACACCACGATTCTTGATACCTGTAGGTACCCTTGGAGCTGCGTTGCATTATGTCTGCTGGTGAACAGTACTCTTGACACCAGCATGTAGTCATATAATTAATTTTACTTTCGATTGTTAGGTACATAACATCGAGTATTGGATATGGGAGCACCTGCGTTTCTGCTCCAATGTGGCAGTCTCAGTGAAGGTTGGCATGGCCGCCTTCTTTGGGCTGGCTCATCCATCCTATCTGCTGACGTTCCCTGCTCATGGGAGTTATGGTTTTGCGAGTGTGAGGTTGGTAATGCTGTTGAAACGCAGCTGCAGCAATCCAACTATCTAAGCAACAATGATTCGCCGTTCCCGACGAAGGGAAACTTTTCGCTTTCGGACTCATATACTACATGCAGACCATCAATTCATTTATGTGCCTATGGAACAATCGATTGCAAGTGCTGCAGGCTGTGCCAGATGGGAGCTCAAGCTCGGTCTGCAGCTGTTGTGGCGCTCTTGCTGGCCCTAGCACTAGTTTCGCTGACCCATGCGACCGAGGGCAGTGTGGCGCTTGAAGCCACTGATGCATTCGACAGCAGTGTCCTGCGTGACACCTCCAGCGCCCCCGGGAGTGGCAGCTTTGTGCTTGTATCTACCGACGCAGTCGAAGGCCGCATCGTGCAAGGCGCCACCAGCGCGTTCACCATCGTTTCAGCGCCTGGAGCTCCCGACGCAGTCCAAGGCGGCACCATCCACGATGCCACCAGCGCGTTCATGAGCGATTCAGCACATGGAGCTGCCAGCGGATTTGGGGGGGGAGCTGTGCGTGAGCAGGCCTCCGACACATTCAAGAGTGACTTTGTGCTGATAGCCGCCAACGACTCTGTCAGCAATGCTGCGGTTGAAGCTACCGATGACGTGCGCGAAGCTGACGCGCTTGAGCGTGACCATGGCCTCAGCTTCGGCGCTGGTGTTGATAGCGATGCCGATCTGGAAGGCAACGGCGTGTTAGAGAGCGACTATGGTGACTATGGCGTCAGAGCCGACGCGTCTGAGAGTGATGTCAGCGACGATGCGGTTGCAGCAGCCCATGCGGGCAAGGGAGTCCCTGCGAGCCTCGCCGCCGGTGGCGCTCAGAACGATTACGATGTCGATGGCACCGACGCATTTCAGAGCGATGGCGTGCGCGAAGACGACGCGCCCGAGCCTGGCTATGGCCTTGGCAGCGATGCTGATGCTGATAGCGATGCCGATCTCGAAGGCAACGGCGTGTTAGAGAGCGACTATGGTGACTACGGCGTCGGAGCTGACGCGCCTGCGAGTGATGTCAGCGACGATGCGGTTGAAACGGCCGATGCAGGCAAGGGGAGTTTTGCGAGCGGCGCCGCCGATGGCACTCAGAACGATTATGATGTCGATGGCACCGACGCATTTCAGAGCGATGGCGTGCGCGAAGCTGACGCGTCCGATCGTGGCTGGGACCCTGGCAGCGATGCTGATGCTGATAGCGATGCCGATCTCGAAGGCAACGGCGTGTTTGAGAGCGACTATGGTGACTACGGCGTCGGAGCTGACGCGCCTGTGAGTGATGTCAGCGATGATGCGGTTGAAACGGCCGATGCAGGCGAGGGGAGTCCTGCGAGCGGCGCCGCCGATGGCACTCAGAACGATTATGATGTCGATGGCACCGACGCATTTCAGAGCGATGGCGTGCGCGAAGCCGACGCGTCCGAGCGTGGCTGGGACCCTGGCAGCGATGCTGATGCTGATAGCGATGCCAATCTCGAAGGCAACGGCGTGTTAGAGAGCGACTATGGTGACTACGGCGTCGGAGCTGACGCGCCTGTGAGTGATGTCAACGACGATGCGGTTGAAACGGCCGATGCAGGCGAGGGGAGTCCTGCGAGCGGCGCCGCCGATGGCACTCAGAACGATTATGATGTCGATGGCACCGACGCATTTCAGAGCGATGGCGTGCGCGAAGCCGACGCGTCCGAACGTGGCTGGGACCCTGGCAGCGATGCTGATGCTGATAGCGATGCCAATCTCCAAGGCAACGGCGTGTTAGAGAGCGACTATGGCGACTATGGCGTCGGAGCCGACGCGCCTGTGAGTGATGTCAGCGACGATGCGGTTGCAGCAGCCCATGCGGGCGAGGAAGTCCTTGCGAGCCTCGCCGCCGATGGCGCTCAGAACGATTACGATGTCGATGGCACCGATGCATTTCAGAGCGATGGCGTGCACGAAACCGACGCGTCCGACCCTGGCTATGGCCTTGGCAGCGTTGCTGATGCTGATAGCGATGCCGATCTCGAAGGCAACGGCGTGTTGGAGAGCGACTATGGCGACTATGGTGTCGGAGCCGACTCGTCTGAGAGTGATGTCAGCGACGATGCGGTTGCAGCAGCCCATGCGGGCGAGGAAGTCCTTGCGAGCCTCGCCGCCGATGGCGCTCAGAACGATTACGATGTCGATGGCACCGATGCATTTCAGAGCGATGGCGTGCACGAAACCGACGCGTCCGACCCTGGCTATGGCCTTGGCAGCGTTGCTGATGCTGATAGCGATGCCGATCTCGAAGGCAACGGCGTGTTGGAGAGCGACTATGGCGACTATGGTGTCGGAGCCGACTCGTCTGAGAGTGATGTCAGCGACGATGCGGTTGCAGCAGCCCATGCGGGCGAGGACGTCCCTGCGAGCGTCGCCGCCGATGGCATTCAGAACGATTACGATGTCGATGGCACCGACGCATTTCAGAGCGATGGCGTGCGCGAAGCTGACGCGTCCGAGCCTGGCTATGGCCTCGGCAGCGATGCTGATGCTGATAGCGATGCCGATCTCGAAGGCAACGGCGTGTTAGAGAGCGACTATGGTGACTATGGCGTCGGAGCCGACTCGTCTGAGAGTGATGTCAGCGACGATGCGGTTGAAGCGGCCGATGCAGGCAAGGGGAGTCCTGCAAGCAGCACCACCGATGGCACTCAGAACGATTACGATGTCGCCGACGCATTTGAGAACGACAGCGCTCGCGAAGCCGACGCGTCCGAGCATGACTATGGCCTTGACGCCGGCGCTGGTGCTGATAGCGATCTCGAAGGCGCTGATGCGTATGGTGACTATGGAGTTGGAGCCGACGCATCTGAAAGTGATCCAAGTATTGAAGCCACCTACGCGTCGGAGCACGGCGACTACGGATTCGAGGACAGTGATGCGTCTGAGGGCGACTATGGTACTGAATCTGACCTAGAAGCTACTGACACGGGCTTTGAGCGCGACAGCTCGCGTGAAGCCTCCAACGACACTGGGAGGCTTGCCATGCTCAGAGGCAGCAAGAACCGCCCTGAGTACCAGAGCAAGGACGTCATCAGAATGTTCCATCTGGCTCAACAAAACGTGAAGGAGCGATGGCGGTTCTCAGACTCCCTCATTTGCCATGGCGCCAAGGTGCATGGCCGTGTGCACAAAGGCGCTCTGGCTTCCTCTGTGGCGAACCTGCTCAACTTGGACCGGAAAACGAGGCACCGTTTGACAACGGCAGGCTTGCCTATCTACTGGTCCGAAAGGGTGCGCTCTGGCCAGTCTTTTCATTGAATGAAACGATCTGTGACGCTCATAGAACATAGCTTTCACAGCCATTCACAGCTGGATAAACAGTGCTTGTAGAGGCTTGTCAACCTGTGTGCGGTGAGTAGATGACTCGGCGACAAGGCCTATGCAGGGGCAATGCCGTGATGTACCGGCGCTCTCGTTTTGCTCGTGCGAGAGGCCGCAAATTCATCACAGGCTTGCCTGCTCGGACTGCTGACGTTGAATGAGTATTGTTTCGAACGTACTACTTGTACTATTTGCTTGCCATTATCCATGTGCTGTGATGGACCAGCAATGCTTGATTTCGTGCATGAAGGGAAACGAGCAATCATTAGCTGGTTGGCAACAGTTTACGTGCAACTGTAGCATGGCCATCTGTCCTCCGATTTGGTCACAGGTACACTCTTTGTGCTTTGCAACTCTAGGAGCTCACACGATGCAGTTTCGTGGTGAAACAGAAAGAAAGCGTGCTGCGATTCCGCGAAGCCGTTGAGGACTAGCTATTTCATGAAGACCACTATCGGACTGAAGTAAAGTCTCTTGGATGACCTTTGCTTGCGGTCCCATGATATCCATTTGGTAGAGGCAGAGGCCGAGGCTCCCAGGAGCAAGCTGGAGGCTTGGAAAAATCTGACGGCAAGTGATTGCGTCATCAATGTCCTACAGCTTGATGGACTTGTGTTCAGTTTCAGAGACCCTGCTGGCAATAAATGACCACATTATCGGTGCTCCAGTGCAGCTGCCCGTGTCCAAATGCTGATGCTGGGCCAGCACTGCTACTTAGGCATAAACATCGATAAATCCCATGTACTTCTTGGTGTTGCCAATGTCCACGCGGATGCGGAAGACTTGGGAAAAGACGCATCATCATCACACAGCCTTCGCATCTTTCCCGATGAATTTATTCATGCATTTTGATGATTCAATGTGCTATTTTTGCAGGTCTACATCTCTGACGTCTTTACCGATGGATGGATTCATGAGTTTTCATCATTCAATGGTTCATTTTTGCAGGTCTACATCTCCGACAAGTTCAAGTTCATCTGGATCCGCCACCCCAAGTCGTCGTCGTCATCGATCAAGCACGCGATCATGAGCTCCTACTGCGCGGACAAATCCAACTGCAGAAATGACGAACTCCGCGAGGACTTGTTCTCGGACCGTGAGTGGCGAGACTACTTCGTATTCACGGTCGTGCGGAACCCTATCGCACGCGCTCTGAGCGCGTACAACATGTTCCGGCAGTTCCTTCGAAAACGGCTCTCCGACGACTCGCCGGGCGAGTTCTGCATCATGCCGTTCTCCGAGTTTGTTAACGACGTCGGCGTCCTTCAGACGACGTGCAGAGACGACGACTGCTGCTCGTACATGGGCCCTGCCAGCCACTCGCAGTCGGGGAAGTGGACGGTGCAGTTTCCGAGCATTCACATCATGCAGCAAGCACACACCACCTTCACGCCCGACGGCCTATCGCTCGTCGATTACATAGGACGCACGGAGCACCTCGAGACGGACTGGGAGGAGATTCAGCGGATCATTGCGGAGCGGTACGGCGGGGAGGTCAATGCGACCGGCATGCCACACCGAAACGCGGGCGAGGCGTATGTGCGCGATGTCAAGGTGGACCCCTCGGAGCCGTTGCAGCACCCCTGCCTATCTCCAGAGGTCGTCGCGATGAAGTTTTTGAACGAGACGACTGCGTACGCGCTCTCAATGCAATTTGCGATGGACATGCGGCTGTTCGGGTACGTGTAGGTTCTCTGTGGAGGCGCCGGTTGAAGAAACGCAGTGCCAATAGTCAGCATAGAATGTGAAAGACTAACTTTGTAGTTTGCTCGGGTGGCGGGCGCCGGGCCTCCCCAACCCCCCCCCCCCCCATGAATCCAACTAGTGAGAGGAACCAAAAAAATATGTCCCTTGCTGACATGAATCAATTAGGAATTGCGCCAGCGCTGTGGAACACGATGAGAGAGACTTTCTCAAGGGGCCGAGACCTCACGCCCGGTCTGGTTGAATGCATCACTCTTTGATGCATCCAAGGGCTCATACTGATGAGCCCTTGGGGTGTCCTGGCCCCACGTTGTGTTTTGCCAGGCAGAGTGATTTTCTGGGTCCAGATGCCTGCAAATATATGAATCTCGGGGACAGGCCCGATGCCGTCGAAACACTGCCCCACGTCTGTGCCACATGGTGCGAGGTGCAGTGGTCAGCCCCGATGCTGCATGGCTGTTTAGATCTGTACAGTGTGGAATCAGGTCGCGATCCTTTTTTTCCGATTTAGGGGATCTAGCAGGGATCCGATTTGTATCTTCTTGTACTTCTCTTTTCCACGTGCCTGGAAGTGCATAGATTCAGGTGACTGGAAAGGGATTTAATTGCATGATGGTCGATTGATTGATGTGCTTCTTTATTCTGGCGAGAACTGCCTTGCGAGCGTGATGCCTGTGGAAGGGTGCTACATGGAAAGGCTTTCATATATCACGCCTTTCGATGTAACACATCCTTTTTTTCATAGTTTCGTCATTATTCCATTAAAATCATCATATCCATCAGAAACCACGCCATGTCCCCTCATACCTCCTTTTCCTTTCGTCTAAAGCTGGGAAATGTTAGCTGTCTGATTGACAGACGGAACGTCGTGATCATGTCTGTTGCATGCAAGAATTCTTCAAAAGTGCTTGGCAGCACTCTAGCGTCACCATTGTTTATTATGCGATCGGAAACCACCTTTAGCATGGACCTTTTGCTGCGATAAATGGTTACCGTAGTATTGCTGATGGTTGGTTGGTCACGCATCACGCTGGGCAAGTCTGGGGTGCCTATATGTACATTCAATCAGAATATAAGCCCTATATTCAGGTCATTGTCCCCGAACCAGAACTGTCACGCTGTCCAGCACCTTTCAGAACTGTTTGATTTAGTACGATAGCCTTCTCCAGATACCATCTTGCTCATCCCCGGAAACCTCACGGCATTGTCGACTTGTGAAATGTTGTGCGTGTGGGTTGACAGCAGGAGCTTGTACGCGTGTGGGACGTTGGAAGCATCTCCCTTCAAGGTGATCAGTTAGCTAGTTTGATAGTGTGAAGCATCTGCCTTCAAGGTCATCAGTTACCTAGTTTGAATAGTGCCATGTATCACATTAAATGTACTATTTTCTGCTCAGAGCCTGCTGCCTATAGAAGCAAGCATGCTTTCGTAATCGACTGCCACCCAGCCGCAGAGACACCTCATACTTCATGCACAGGTTGGCGCCACCTATTTAACCTATTTAGGCGCGAGATCAGCTGTGGCTGTCTTGCCCGTTGTCAACGCCGTCTTCTTTGGGCTGCCTTGTTTCTTTCTTGGCGCCAACCTGGTAGGGCCACGCGGTCATGTGTAGTATGAAGTAATTCGTGAGCGACACCGCCAAGCAGGCTCAGCAAAACGAGCGTTGCTTAATCACACAATCAGATGGAGCTGTAGGACTAGAATGTTGTAGCACCCCCCAGGCGCCACGACACAATTCATGCCTACTGAGCCTACATTTGATTGCTATTGTCAAGATTGTGAACATCCCAGGCGTGGAGAATGCCAAGCTGACCTCCCAATGCCATCGGGAATAGCAATGGTGTTTTCCGAAGTGAAGGATTTCTTACTCTTGTAATTTGGCGTAGCAACCGCGAAGCCACTGTATTGTCAACATAATCGATGGCAAAAAGAAATGGATGGAAAGTAAACTGGGACTTTGAAGAAGCCATGAAGCAATTGAAACCAGTGGCTGTTTAGACCGGAGGCCTCAGCCGTGGCTTTGCGAAAGAGAGACTGGTTAGGCGTGGTCATGAAGCTTGTACATGTTGGAAATCGATGTTGCTCAACAAACGGGAAGGTTCACAACAAGACTGCAACTGTTACCTGATGTCCAGGTAACGACGTACTTGGCTATTGTCGTTACAGCACAACTCAAGGAACCAAAGTACTGCATCTCAATATATACTCCATGGAGATGTATGACCCAGGTACTAACCAGGTACCTAGGAACCACACAGCACACGCACAAGTCTACGACATGACTATGCTCAACTATGGTAAACGCATGGAGCGTTTTGCGTCGATGCAACAGAGCTACGGTTGCCCTCACGCACGACTGGCTGTCGTGTCACTTCCAAAGCATGCAGGTGCTGAGCAACGCAACGACACTGGATTGCTCAAGGCACCACATCAAAAGCATTCTTCATGGACGCAGCACACATTGCAACACTACTCGTCCTAAACAAACAACGACGCATGGACGCAGGAGATATGAGGGAATAACGGCTAGATAGTATCAAAGGGAGAGACACACAAGAACCTATTCCTCATGACTAGCGTCCAAGCACAGCAACCCAGAGAGACTACAGTGATATTGACACAAGGGAAACAAGAATAGAATTTCCTAGCCACAGGGCACACTATATTCTCCAACAGTACATATTTGCGGCAACCGGCGTCGGAGCACGTGGCCAGACGGCAGCGTTCAAAACAATGACGGCCATGTCACTGCAAATCTTGTCGCCGTGTTACATCTGTCATGCTCACGTGCACATGCTATAATATATGGAAGTCGAGAGCATCTGCTCCTGGTTGCTCGTACTTGTTGAGATGTATCGGCAGGATGCGTCATACCCAGCTTCGTCGAACCGAGCTGTCCAGCTGGATAGTTCTGCAGCACCCTACATGACAGATTGGACACTCGGATGGCGGTTGACTAAGTTGACCTCCATTATATTCATCTGTGCAAACTCTCCTGATGTGACTGCAAATTTCGTCCTTGTGTGGCTTTCCAACCCGCGCGAGTGCGTGTGCAAAACACGATTCCTTTGTCACACGTCGCACGCATGTACGGCAACAGACGTCGGAGCGCGTGGCCACACCGCAGCGTCCATGCCGCAAACGGCCCTTGATAGCCACAGTGCCACGCAGTTCGAGACAAGACGGTGAAATAGCGTCGAGAACTTCGCCAGAAGTCGGCCTTCGTCGGCAGCCGACTTCGAAGCGAAGCAGAAGACCGGCTCCTGGAAGGCCTTTCAGCGCAGGGGACATGACTTTTACATCCACGTGTTAATCGAGGGAGGACGCACAGGCACTGAAGCAAAGGCAATGGAGGGTCCCGACCAGGTGTGCGAGGCCGGTAGCTACCAGACTTTGAAGAACATGCACTCACAATAGGCATCATATTGTTGGTCCACTTGCAAAATGTTATAATATTGTGCTCCCCGTGCCACCGAGAGCACCTCCTCGGATCCGAATCAGGAGTCTTGTCGGGATGGGCAGCTCCTTCAATGATGTGACATGTTATGGGGAATGGATTCCATATCTTCCCTTCAGAATACCCCGTATCATGCCTGCTGACACCGTTGTGGCGCCATTGACCGTTTTCAAATTGAATCGAGCTCGCGCGCCACAACACGTGTCATGCTGATCCTTCAGCACATGATTACAATAAATTAATCATTCGGGGATCCATAGCTTTTCTTTTTGGCCGATTTGTCGGCTGTTTCCTGACAATCAATTAATAGCCTCAAAATCATCGACTAATCAATGGAAATTTGAGGGCTGGATTCGGCTATGCAGCCGTTGGAAAATTAATCGGACAACGGAGGATTCGTCAGTGATAATCCCGCCGGCGCCTCTAGTGACCCCTCTGGCACGCCCATCAGTGACGACGGCCCGGATCAATGGTACAGGGGCGCTACCCCATTGGCGAATATCGACCGCACAAAAAATCTTGGGTTAGTCTTGTTGGCGTACTTGTTTTGCTCTTGTTTTGTTTCTACTCGCAGTACCACGCCGTATTCTTAGTCACCCACCTCGGACAGCCGACAGACACAGATCCCATCGCTGCTAAAGGCTATCAAAGAGGCTAACCGTGACAGTCAGATCCTCGCGGTTACCAGGTGATAGATGTTGTCGCCCTTTGAAACTGCGCCATGCAAGAGAGGCAGGGGTTGTGAAGGTTTATGTGGGCCCCACCCTCAACGAAGACGCTAAGCATGGCCTACAAGCACGTCTTGTTTATACAAAATGCAGTTTCGCATCCCATTGGATAGCTTTTGACTGCAAAACCAGGGTGCGACTACATCATCAGAATGTGGCACCGCATGCGCAAGATAGTGTGTTTTTTACAAGAGAGGTGCACAATCTGAGGTTCAAACAAATAAATCAATCAATCAAGCGACGACGGACCCATGGGGCTTCGGCCTCATGACCAGGCCAAACCTTGTTTGCTACTGTTGTCCCCACGCTGAAATGTTTGCTTGTACAGTCAACCAATATGCATTTGCCCACTTCAGGTTGATGCACCACCGCACACCGCACCATTCCACCTCTGCCCTGAATCTGGTGCCACGTATCGTTGCTCGCAGCGTGTGGCATGTGACAAGCAAACCTATACTCGCTTGCACTCACCTTTCAAGACAGAGAAGAGGCCCTCAGTTGCCAAGCATCAGTGCCCCGCGGCGGGGCCCCCGCTCTTGCCTGAGGCGCGAATAGGGAAGCAGGATAGTTCGAATCTGTCCAGAGCGACACTAACGGGCGCAAGAAATTTAAGTGCTGAGCGCAGTCGCAGTCAATGCAGTCGTACCATGCCCTGCTAGAGTTGTCGACCAGCCCTGAGTGACCTCGGCCTCGGTCTTGACTAGCGTTACCAGATTCGGCTCGGTTCGGTGATTCGGTTTCATAAAACTCGGCGAATTACTCGGTGCAGGAGTGTGGACGGTGCGGGTGTTCTTTAGGGTTTGGGGACCGCGCCGGCGTGTTGCAACAAGATTGGTGACTTTGATTGACGAATGAACGTCGCCACTTGCAAGATGCCGAATGCAATTGCAGAAATTGACAATGTTTAAGTATGACACGGCGCATGGCTTTGATGAATGCGGCTAGAGCGATGATCATGCACGTTAGCATGTCGTTTGATACAATTACGTAAACCCGCTGTTGAGATTTACAGACAACTTGCTTGAGGTACACATGTACGGAGTACATATTCATAGGAGACTGATAGGGATCAGTCTCACAGCCTAGATCTGTATCCAGGATGACGTGACTGGACACTGGATTAGTAATTAGGACTGGATAGCTCCGGTATGCATACACGTGATAAGCATGCTAAATTCCCACTGAGGGAAGAAGTACTCAGTCGTACTTCAACACTCCCCGTTCCCGAGGTGGGTCTAGCTCTGGAGACCAAGGCTCCCCGGATGGGTATCACTTCAATGTCTCAAGCACCAATAATGTGACCTCGTACATCTAGACACAGATTTCGGAGGGTGGATGATCATGCGGGCTCTCCTTCCTAAACACGGGAGAAACAAGCACACACAGGGCGCCCTGTACTCGATTCGAGGGACTCATGACACGCACTCCCCGTACTATCCAACTTCAGGGGACTCATTTATTGAGGAAACACAGAATGCTCCCCGTACTCGATTCGGGGGACTCATGACACGCACTCCCCGTACTGGCCAGCTTCAGGGGGTCGAATTATTAACGCAAACACATCAGGAACAAAACACACACAAGGCAATGCACCTAGCACGACACGAGCCGGCTAGACAACAGAAACACAAGAGTCTGTCCCGTTCAGCTGCCAGCGCTCTAGCGGGACGCTCAGTGGGGGCAGGTCACTCTCCAGAGCATAAAGAGCAAGACGCAGCGTGTGTTTTTCCTGTTTTGCCAGCCCTGTCGCTTGTAACAAACCAGCAAGACGCAGCGTGTCAGGGGTGTAAGTATGGGCATTTAGACGGAGATGGGGACGGCCTGCGTCAAAGCGCACACTGAGACCCCTAATCAACTGGTTGATTACCGTGGCCACTGGGACCCCAGCAGCAATGGAGGTCAGCTGCTCATTCAGCTCCAGCGCCCTGTCGACGTACGCATCTGCACTTTCGTCGGCACCCTGGCAGATTGCAAACAGCTGCTCCTGTACTTGTATCTGCTGCGGGCGAAGGTAACTCTGTTGAGATTTACAGACAACTTACCCGAGGTACACACGTACCGAGTACATATTCATAGGAGACTGATAGGGATCAGTCTCACAGCCTAGATCAGTATCCAGGATGACGTGACTGGACACTGGATTAGTAATTAGGACTGGATAGCTCCGGTATGCATACACGTGATAAGCATGCTAAATTCCCACTGAGGGAAGAAGTACTCAGTCGTACATCAACACTCCCCGTTCCGAGGTGGGTCTAGCTCTGGAGACCAAGGCTCCCCGGATGGGGATCACTTCAATGTCTCAAGCACCAAAAATGTGACCTCGTACATCTAGACACAGATTTCGGAGGGTGGATGATCATGCGGGCTCTCCTTCCTAAACACGGGAGAAACAAGCACAAACAAGGCGCCCTGTACTCGATTCGAGGGACTCATGACACGCACTCCCCGTACTATCCAACTTCAGGGGACTCATTTATTGAGGAAACACAGAATGCTCCCCGTACTCGATTCGGGGGACTCATGACACGCACTCCCCGTACTGGTCAGCTTCAGGGGGACGAATTATTAACGCAAACACATCAGGGACACGACACACACAAGGCAATGCAACTAGCACGACACGAGCCGGCTAGACAACAGAAACGCAAGAGTCTGTCCAGTCCAAACATGGACTTCAAGGCAGGTTCAGTCGTCGCAGGCCCATGCCCGCAACACATGCATCTAGTCGCTCCTGCGCCAACGGCTTTGTAAGCTGGTCGGCCCAGTTAAGGGCGGTATCAACATAGCCGTAGATCAGTTGCCCTCGCGCGGCGCGCTCCTGTACGAAGTGGTGTAGCACATCGATGTGCTTGCTGCGGGCGGAGACCATCGGATTCTTAATCAGCGACAACGCTGCCTGGTTATCCCCCCGGAGCTGGACAGGACCCGTCAGCTCGTAGTCCAGAGTCGGGAGCAGCTTCCGCAGGAACAACGCCTCTCTCCCTCCAGCGCCTGCGGCCATATACTCCGCCTCCGCGGTGCTCAGGGCCACCGTCGGCTGCAGCCTGGACTGCCATGAGATGGCAGCCCCGTGAAGGAGGAACACGTACCCCGTGGTCGACCTCCTGGTGATAGCATCGCCTGCATAGTCAGAGTCCGTATACCCCAGGAGCCCCCCGGTAGCATGCCTGGAATACACCAGACCCATGTCCTTGGTACCCACCAGGTACCGGAAGACCCGGACCGCTGCATTCCAATGGCGCGGCAAGGGGGCGCGGAGATGACGAGCCAGCGAATTCACAGCATGAGCAATGTCCGGCCTAGTCCCGTTGGCCAAGTGCATGAGTGAACCCACCATTGCCGGATACAATTGTACCTGCTGGTGGGGGAGAATAGCGTTTTCGTCCGCTTCCGTGGTGGACACTTTGCAGACCGCTGGGGTGCTGATGGGGTGACACTTAGCGAAGCCATACTTGCGGAGCATCTTCTCGACGTACGGCTTCTGATGGATGGCCAGGGTCCCCTGCGCCCGGTTCCTGACGATGTTGATGCCAAGAAAATCCTTGGGCTCTCCCAAGACCTTGATGTCAAAGATGCTCTGCAGCATGTCGATGACCTCCTGCACGTGCTTAGCGGACCGCCCTGCAATCAAGCAGTCGTCCACGTAGATGAGAGCAAGCACCTTGCCCTCTGCGTCGAGTTTGACAAAGAGAGCAGGATCTGAATCGGCAGGCGTGAAGCCCTTGGCAGTGAGCTCATCCTTCAAGCGCTGATACCACGCGCGAGGTGCCTGCTTCAGGCCATATAAGGTCTTGTGGAGACGACATACCTGCCCCACTGGGCAGGGGAAGCCTGGGACCGGCTTCATATACATTGTCTGCCCGGGGGGAAGCTCACCGTACAGGAAGGCTGTCTTGACGTCAACCTGCTGTATCTCCAGGTCGTGATAGTTGGCGAGAGACAGGAATGCCCGCACAGTAGTGTGGCTGGCCACCGGGGCGAACAGCTCATCATAGTCCACGCCTGGGCGCTGCGAGAATCCCTGCGCCACAAGTCGCGCCTTGAGGCGTACCTGCGAGTCCCCGGGACCGGGCCGTTTGACGTCGTACACCCACTTGCTGCCGACTGTGTGTGCACCTGCAGGCGCCCTAGTGTACGAGAAACACTGATGGTCCCAAAGAGACTTGTTCTCCTCCTGCATCGCCGCCCACCAGTTCTCCCGGTAGGGGTTCTCCGGACTCAAAGCAGCCTCCATGGAGTGCGGGATCAGGTCCTCAGGCTTGACACCATTAGGCAGCTGGGGCAGATCGAGCATGTTGCGCCCATGGGAGAGCACCGTAGGGAAGGCAGAGAAGTCGATCCCTTTGGGGCGACTCGGGCTCGACTGAGCAGCGTACGCGTACACGGTTGGCTGCTCAGTGGAGAACCGTACCACACGCCCGACAGGCTTCACAGCCGAGCGAGGGCTCTGCTCGGACGACAGTCCAGAGCGAGCAGCGAATGACGAAGGATTATAGAAAGCAGGAGGAGCACGCGTGCGGGGATGTGCAGCCCGGCTATCAGGGTGCGACTGGGGCAGGGCAGCAACGGGGGCAGAGAGCAGCACCTCAGGAACCGCATCGTCAGGGTCAGGAATGGCATACTCGTCAGCGGGAGGCATGGAGGCAGCAGGGCCCGGGTCATCCGGAACAGGAAGGGGGCCATCGGCCTCGTCCCCTCCCTCGACCTGCTCCGGAGGCACGGAACTGCCACTGTCCGCCATGGCAGACCCTCCAGCTGACACGTAGTCTGCAGGCGCAAGCGTGGGGAATGGGGACTCCACGAACACGGGCGGTACCTGGGCGGTATCGGCCAGAGCCGTCGGGGACACGAGCGGGAAAGTAGTGCCGTCAGGCGGAGTACCATCAGGCGAGGAATCCGCATCACCCGAGGGGGCAGGAAGGCCTTGATCAGCCTGCCCCTCTTCCACACCCGAGGCTCGCACGCCAGTCGGGGTCGAGGGGTCAGGAACACTATCCTGGACACGAAAGTCACAAGTGGTCAGTATCCTCCCATCAACCAGTGCGTAAACGTTCCTGGAATTCAAGACACCTGCCGTTCCGAGGTATATGCCCGCCGTGCTCTTCGGGGCAAGCTTGGTACGCTTGCTGGCAGGCACGTGCACGCGGATGTCGCACCCCCATGGGTGAAACTGAGAGATAGAAGGTGCAACGCCCGTGAACGCATGGTAAGGCACACGCTGCGTGGGAGAATAGAGCATGCAGTTTCGTATGTGATTAGCGTGCAGGATGGCGTATCCCCAGAGGGTGGTTGGCAGCCCAGCCGCACTCAGCATGGTGCGAGCGCGCTCCATTAGGGTGCGGTTCAGGCGCTCAGCCTTACCATTCTGCTCCGGCATATAGCCCGCGGTCTCCTCATGCCAGATGCCCAACTTCTCAAATGCTTCCTTCAAGTCCGCATTCACATACTCGCGGCCCTGGTCAGTGCGTATGCGCTTAACTGATTGTCCCCCCTGTGTGGCCATTTCTCGGACCATGCTAGGAAGTGCGGTGATCACCTGGTCTTTCGAATGCAGCAAGCGAACAAGTGAGAACCCTGAGAACTCTTCTTAAAGAGTCAGGACATAGCGCTCCTTAGCTACCGTGGGAAAGTTGAGCAGAACCATCAAATCTGAGTGCACCCTGAAGACATGGGGTGCCTGCCCGTCCTGTTCAGGGTGAGAAGAGCGATGCATCTTGCCATCAAGACAGGGGTTGCACGATTCAGTGTCACGCGCGTGGAGGAACTCCACAGGAGTCACCGGGCAATCACCCATTAGACGCTTGCGTTGCATGTCCGCGAGCGTGCCCATGCCAGTGTGCCCCAGTTTCCGGTGCCAGCGCATGGCTAGAGACTCTTTGACAGCAACAGAAGCAGTGCGCGTGCGTGGGACATCCAGGAGGTACATGTTATCGCAGACCGTGGCTGTGGCGACGAGTTTCCCCCCATGAGCGATCTCGAAGACGGAGGAGTGCGGGTCAATTCCAAGAGAATGGCCAGTCGCCGTGAGCGCATGGACAGAGAGCAAGTTTGACACGAGCGAGGGCACATACAAGACATCACGTAAGTGCAGCAGCCCATGAGTGGTTTTGAGCCGCACTCGCCCCATCCCTAGGGCGTGCTCACATGTCCCGTTCCCAAAGTTGACAGGGGTCGGTTTAGGAAACCTGACATAATTTGCCAGAATGTGCCGCTCGCGAGTCATACTGTCTGTGGCCCCACTATCCAGTACCCATTCACACTGTGCGTGCACCCGGGAGGAGGAATACATGCCTTGGTGTGGCTTAGGGTAGCCAGGCGCGAAGGTACCAGGCTGCGGGTATTTCTCCTGGAGCTTCATAACGCAGAAGGGCGTGATATGACCAGCATGGCCACAAAAGTGACATTTCCGCTCCTCAGAAGCGGATGCTGAGCCTTCTGGTGTGCGGTCCCGTGGGGTGCGCCTGGGTGACGCACTGCGACTGCGACGGTCAGTACTGCGACCTCTGCGTTCAGCTGCCAGCGCTCTAGCGGGACGCTCCAATGGGGGCAGGTCGCTCTCCAGAGCGTACAGAGCAAGACGCAGCGTGTCAGGGGTGTAAGTATGGGCATTTAGACGGAGATGGGGACGGCCTGCGTCAAAGCGCACACTGAGACCCCTAATCAGCTGGTTGACTACCGTGGCCACTGGGACCCCAGCAGCAATGGAGGTCAGCTGCTCATTCAGCTCCAGCGCCCTGTCGACGTACGCATCTGCACTTTCGTCGGCACCCTGGCGGATTGCAAACAGCTGCTCCTGTATTTGTATCTGCTGCGGGCGAAGGTAATTCTGGTGACGTGCCTCCAGTAACGTCCACATAGCAAAGGCGGATGCAGCGCCTTCAATCACACGCGCTGCGGCGTCATCAACATTCATTTCTATGTAAGCTCGTGCGATTTCGTCACCTTCAAGTACAGCTGGATCAGCATTCTCGCCAGGCGCTCCTCGGAGATGGCGACGAAGGTTCTGCGTTGTTGCAAAAGCGAGCATTTTCTTACTCCACCTTGGCCAATTGCGCGAGGTGAGTAGGAAGCCAGGTCCATGCCTGGACAGAGCTCCGCTGCGGTCATCCATACTAGGCACTATTGCAGCGGGTCAGCGAAGCGTCGTAACTCAAACGAGTACCAAATACCACGCAACGCAACGGAGGCGTGCGGACCCATAACCTGTTGAGATTTACAGACAACTTACCCGAGGTACACACGTACCGAGTACATATTCATAGGAGACTGATAGGGATCAGTCTCACAGCCTAGATCAGTATCCAGGATGACGTGACTGGACACTGGATTAGTAATTAGGACTGGATAGCTCCGGTATGCATACACGTGATAAGCATGCTAAATTCCCACTGAGGGAAGAAGTACTCAGTCGTACTTCAACAAACTCTGGTGACGTGCCTCCAGTAACGTCCACATAGCAAAGGCGGATGCAGCGCCTTCAATCACACGCGCTGCGGCATCATCAACATTCATTTCTATGTAAGCTCGTGCGATTCGTCACCTTCAAGTACAGATGGATCAGCATTCTCGCCAGGCGCTCCTCGGAGATGGCGACGAAGGTTCTTCGTTGTTGCAAAAGCGAGCATTTTCTTACTCCACCTAGGCCAATTGCGCGAGGTGAGTAGGAAGCCAGGTCCATGCCTGGACAGAGCTCCGCTGCGGTCATCCATACTAGGCACAATTGCAGCGGGTCGGCGAAGCGTCGTAACTCAAACGAGTACTAAATACCACGCAACGCAACGGAGGCGTGCGGACCCATAACCTGTTGAGATTTACAGACAACTTGCTTGAGGTACATATGTACCGAGTACATATTCATAGGAGACTGATAGGGATCAGTCTCACAGCCTAGATCTGTATCCAGTATGACGTGACTGGGCACTGGATTAGTAATTAGGACTGGATAGCTCCGGTATGCATACACGTGATAAGCATGCTAAATTCCCACTGAGGGAATATGTACTCAGTCGTACTTCAACACCCGCATACGATTCGGTCCGTATTATTCGTTTTTCAAAGATACGGTGCGATTCGGCGAATTTAAAGGTTTTTGACCGAATCCGGTAACGCTAGTCTTGACTTGTTGCAGAGAATTAGATTGTTGCAAGCATCCCACCCCCAAGCCGACATGCTAAAACATTGTTTGACCCAATTTCTGGCGCCGGCGCCCTGGATGTTCGGTGACAGAAGTACTTGGGGATGCATCCCATGTGCATCGATGCGACAAATGATGCTGAACAAATTCTTCAAAGCCGGTTCTTTGCAGTGTTGCAAGTTCGTTATCGAAGTTGCACATGGACATGCCAATGTTCATTTCAAATGAATCATTTGGGTGCGGTAGCTACCTACAGTGCTGCAAGGGCAACGTCAGCTCAGCATCTCTCTCAATATTCAGAGACAGGACGACGTCACCTTGCCAGTCCTAAATAACTGCGCCACATCCTCTTGGGACCAGCAAACGGAACAAAAGGATGTGATTGGAACAATAGATAAAAACAAGCCTTGGCTCAAATGACCAGAGTCCATTGCGTTCCGTGCTACTTTCCATGACTGCAACAGGGGCATAAGGTGCCTGCATTTCACCACTAGGCACATATATGCATGGCATGCTAATCGATGATCGAAAGTAATTTGCTTAAGCATGATGTTATTGATATCGTGCTCTTGCCCATTTCAATGCCTGTCTGCTGCGGTCATACTTATTAAGTATTTGCTTGCATCTTGCCACTTTGTCCAGGAGCTTGGAGGGCATATGAATGGTCCAAGAGGACTGGCTGTGGGAGGTGCTCGTGTAGCAGCTGGTTTTGAAACGTGTCGACGAATCGCGCGTTGATGATGACGATGAAGCGCTCAAATGGCCGCGAAGGGTCGGCAGCTGCCACGCAGCTGACATCGTGGTACACCACGTCGTCGCGGATATGCATCATCTCGCCAGGCATCAGCGTCGTGGCGCCAACGCAGGAGTCCGCACTCTTGCTGGAGTACACCCTGCTCACGCCACCGGAAATGTTCTCTCGGCTCACCACCATCAAGCCCAGCACTCGGCAACCGTCGGAATGAATGCCCTGCCCCTTGAGCGGATCGATGACGCTCCCCCACCCGTTGCCACTGCCGCCGTGGAGGCCCGTTAGCTGCATGAGAATGGGCTCGTTCGGTTGCAAGCCATGGAGCGCCGCCCACTCGCTGACAAATCGCTGGACGTCCGGCCGCACGATGAAGTTGCGCTCGAGCGGCGGGTAGCTGCGCGTGACGTTCGACATCGTGCTTGTTGCGTTGTAGTTGCCGCCTTGGCCGATCGGACATGGCCCCATTACGCGCACCGGGCCGCCGTCGGAGCTCACGGAGAGCCAGGCGCTGCGCTTCCACCAGCCGTCGACGTAGGGGTCTGCGGGCAGGGTTTCCGTGAACTCCTGCCATGCCGCGAGGTCGACTTTGTCTGCGACATTGCTCACGCTCCAGCCGTCGTGGGCGAGCTTGGCGGTCTCCTCAGGGCGCCAATAGGGCCGGGGGGGGGGGGCTCGCGTGAGCTTCAGAACGTCCTCCGGGCGCCAGTAGGGTGGGGGGGCATTGCCCGCGATTCTTTTGGCCCATGGCACAGGGAGCAGATTCATATGCGTCATGGCTGTGTGTATCGGGTTGATGTCTTAAAAACCTGCATATCAGAGGCCATCTGAGAAGGTTCCCAGAAGTCATGAGAAGTCAAACATGATCGTGAATGACAGTGGAATAACAGTATTGCGTTGTTCATAATGTGGTGACACATGGAACAGCCGTCCATGGCTGACGAGGCAAGTGAACGTGAAGCTGTAGCTACGGCAAGCCTGAGTTGCATTCATGAAACGCGAAGTGGCCACGAGTGTACCCGTACAAGCCAGCAGCAAGCGTATGATAAGAAATGCAGAAGACGTTGTCAACTCAGTGCTTGCGTGAGCATGTGCATATGCTTAAGTGAACTGCGTGCATTTGGCCAAGGCTCTCTCGTTAAGAGTTCGGGCGTATTAGGCGAGTGTGCGTTCACCAAAGCGCAAGCTGTCGAAGTAACCAACCTCAAACGCCTTCCAGAGACTTGTTCTAGTGCTAGACCGAGCGAATATTGACGGGGACAGTCGGGGAATCTGGCTGATGTTGTATAATCGTGGGACCTCTGGTACCTGTGGTATCTCTTGTGGTTAAATGTGGCAGGGAGGGATCTCTCGACATGATGTCCTGTGGCTAGAGTGCTGGACTATGACCATGAATGAGCATTAATGACAGTTCATGACCACTTCGTCATACTCCACAGTTGCAGCGAAGCTGACAACCCTGGCCCAGGCTGTGAGCGTGAGGAATACCCTGAGACGAAGTGGGCATATTCCAACACGGCCCATGTCATGGGCCCATGTCATGGGTGCGAGGACAAGGCATACATGCACGAAGCAACATACACGAGAAGCTGAATGCATAGATTGGAGACGGTGACGAGCAACATGGGTATTGTGCGGCTAGCGAGTCACATTCTGATGTACATTGATTCCAGCTAATCATGCAATAGTGCAACTCAAAGTGATCCAAGGTGACATCACGCAACTCAAGCCTAGATGTAAGTACTCTTCAGGGCCACACGGCTGCACGCAAGGTGGCATCTGGCCGCAACCTGCGACGCAGGAGACCGCACAAAATAGACAAGGTGACCACACAATCGCGCAACCTGTGGTGCTTGTGCCATAGTCTGAGTTCGGAGCTTCACTCCTAAACAAACTGTATCACAATATATTTGCATACTTTGGGTTGCTATGCTTACCATGTGAATTTGCTGACTTTGCTGGCCGGGCAGGCAAGCGTCAGGACGTGTTACGCCGCATGGCTGCCAGGCGTCCAACCTCTTTCTGCCGAAAGAAGAAAGCACATTTCGTGTGGCTGAAAGATAAAATCATTTTACGCATTACATGCAGAATAAGAGTGAAGCGACGCGATCCAAAGCGCCCTCAGCTATCATCGTGCAATCAGCATTTTGCGGTTTAGCCATCTGTGAGCGCTCAAGCCACTGCTGATGTTGCTCGCAAGGCCAAAGAGCAGCAAGTGCTTTCGCTGAAATTTCACAGGACTTTTCAGCCTGGATGATGCCACTGGCACCGTGACACGCCTTGACACATGTTTACCGATAGCTGCCGGTTAGGTCGTCAAAGTATGCCTGGCCTCGTCTCTGTGCTACGAGTAAACAAGTGGATGTGCGCGCAGAATGTAACAGTATGCAATTTCATCCAGAGCAAACCATGCCGCGCTGCTGCTCGATGTGCACCAAGAATATGGGCGCAATGAACCAGTAGCGTGCGCTGTGTCATAAGTACACAGCGCTGTCAGTCGACGAACAAATACTGGGTTCTGTGTCGGTCGACAAACAAAAACAAGTGTGCACACCCATCTCAATAGTTTTCAACGACCTGGCGACGTCTAAAAGGACAGAGCGCAGAACAGCGCGACTCCGCGGTTGATCCAGTGGCTCTGCTCCATGCTGCTTGGTATCTCAAGGTACATGACAAAGTTAGTCGAGTGGCCCGTTGTGGAGAGGGTGCCTGCGCGCGTCAGCGTCTTGTACACAGGACAGTCGTAAAAGCCGGAAGCAGGCCGTTTGCGGGATTGTACGGGCTTGAGCCAGCAGACGGGAAGCTCGGTGAACAACTCCTTGGGCCGCGACTCTCCAAGGAGGTGCGCTGAATCATCCCAGCGCGCGCCCTCTAGAAACAGGCCCATGATGTAGCAGCCGTCATCCGGACTGGAAGACGTCGTGGCGGGGAGATCGTCACGAACCACATATGAGAAAGACACCTGCACAAACGACACAGTCAAAAGAAGCTGCACACGCCAATCGACAATGGTCGCGGTTGAGAGCGAGTGAGACGGCCACCAACTGACAATACAATCCAGAGGGACATATTGGGCTTCCAGCAATTTCACCAGCTATTCCACATAATTCAGCCTGACGCCCTGCTTTCAAGCACAAACGGGATGTTACTTTTGCTTTGGCCGTTTCTGATGCGCTTTGGCTGGCCCTGGCCGAGGTGTGGTGTTTTGCCACGAGCAGTCCAACCTGGTTACACAAGCACACAAGTCACAACCCCGAAAACTCACGTTCACACATTTGCTTGTCACCCGTTGTCCTCACCGCACAGATGTTCGGGGAGGCGTTTGTTTACGGCATAGGGCATCAGCGAGGGCTGCAAATCCCTTTCAAGAAGGCTCGAACCATGTGTGTTGAATGTAAATTGCAACCCCACCTAGTATACACCACGCGTATAGCGTAATTGGGTTACGCTATTACCCAATGAACAGACCTTGGACCTCCACACCCCTACACGCGCTTGACCTCCGCAACTCAAAACGCCAGAGAGCGACGCCTTCGGTGCCAAGGTACCATGCGCCTCTCCCCCTGACTATCTCTTGCATACACCGCAACAGGAAAGGGGGTAGAAGACTGGCCGGTTCTCTGTTTGCGTGGCGCCGTTTCTGTCTTTTTCAGTTACAGTCTCCGCGCTCGAGGGGCCGCACCGTGTCGATCGGGAAATGGTTCTTGCGGGCGAAGTTCTGCAGGGTTCCGGTGAGGAAGGCCTGAGGGAAGAAGAAGCCAGAGATCCAGTACACGGAGGGGTTGCCGGAGTCAATCCACGTCTTGACGAAGGACACACGCTCCAAGAGATCGGTCACCCAGGATGAGAGTGGCTTGAGCGAAGGGTAGGCTTTACTCTCCCACATCGATGGCACCTGAATCAAAGAAGTTGAATCATCTCAATCAACGCCCGTTGTCAACGCCGCCTTTTTTGGGCTGGCGTATCTCTTTTCTTTTTCTTTTTCAGAAGAGTTGAATCATCTCAGTTGACATAAAATGAAACCCCGCTCATGCAGTGTGTTGAGACATATCTGTGGTTGGCATGAGATTGCATGTGTACTACTATCGGTACCCTACATCGGGGTGCTAAATGGACTCCAAGCAGTGAAACGCCTTGGGCGACACCACATGGTCCTCGACTGAACTCTAACCCGCGTATTTGTCGCCCAAACTCATGCATTTCCGGGCATGTGAGCCCGCAAATCACCCGGTGTGATGAAGCCCTCCCTGCCTCGGCAAGGTCCTTGGCAAAGTTCCTAAGCCATCGATTCCATCCATCCATCCATCCATCCAGCCATCCATCCAGCCATCCATCCATCCAGCAATCAAGCAATCAAGCAATCAATCAATCGAGAATCACGCCATTCTCCCTCTGCCGTGGAAAACGGCGAGAGAGACGTACCCAGGGGGCTTTGGAGGCGCGATGAACATCGTGGGAGCGTACCTGGTTGTCAAAGATGGAGGAGGAGACGGCCTCCAGCTCTGGGGACATGACGACGAGGCCCTTGAGCGCTTTGATCGTCTCTGCAAGGCTCAGGGCCATCACCTGAAGGAGGGAGTTGTATCTGATGCACTCCTGGGCGAGAACGGTGTTCATTGATTCTTCGTACATCGTTGGATACCTGCGCATGCACGTAATGTGCTCAAAGTGATTCTGGTGATAAATAAGTAAATAAATCAATCGATCAATCGATTACCATGCCATGCCTCCCCTGCTGTTGACGAGGGGGACGTACCTGAGGGGTTTCGTGCCACTGATGAGGGAAAGGAAGACAGAGTTTAATGAACGCACGAAGACAAATGTCAGAAGATACCGTAGCAATAGCCACAAACTTTATTGGGAGCGTAACAACATTTTTGGGTACTTCTTCTATGAGCATACCCAAAAATCCATCATATTTTATCTATGCAAACTTTCTGGTGAGTCCAGAAGCGTGACCATGACCGCCCGATTATTGGTGTTGTGACGGTACGCCAGCTCAAAGAAGGCGGCCCTGGCAACGGGTGCGACAGCCAAAGCTGATCTCACGCCGAAAACGAAACAGAAATAAAAGTTAAGGAAACAAAGACAATTTACGCAAGTACACGTCGCACCTCAGCTGTCTGCTCATGGGACGCAGCATACTATGAATCCACCTTCTGTAATGTCGCTGCCTGATGAACACGCACAACGTCTGGGGACAACATATGGCGACCCCGAAACTCAAATTTCTAATCGGGTGTGGGTAGATAGAAAGAAAGAAATGCGCCAGCCTAAGAAAGGCGACGTTGACAATGGGCGACATGGGGGTGATAGCTGCGCAGCATAATTGCACCTCGTTGCATGGATTGTCACCTACTCGTGAAAAGCAGATAGCATCCCACTTTTTAGGGCGAGCTTAAGGCAGTTTTGTCTTTGGACAGTCACTTCCAAGCAAAGCGGCACCATACTCTTCGTGCAATATCCTCTTCTCTCCGAGATTCTGGAACTCAGTATTTAAATTAGAATTTCCCGCAGTGAAACATGACACAGCATATCACGGAGGTGCAGCTATGTTGGCGCGCTGGTAGCCACGCTCTTAACGCCCTGCAAGGAAAAATCCAAGAGGGCAGGGCACGCACGTTTTCTGTACGGCTTCGACGTCAAATACTCGGGGCGCTTTGGCCGCGATGCTGACGCATTGCTCCATGACTACGTCCTCGCGTGACAAGCCACCCCCGGAAGCGACCCTCGGCTGGAGAGAGAGCACGGTGGCGAAGAGGTCGTATGTCTCGTTCTGGTCGCACGTGATGTCGGCGTTTTCGTGCAGGCCGAAGATCTCGGGCCTCGGAACGATGGGGTACTGGCGGATGAGGGCGACAAAGTCCTTGACTGTCTCCGCGTCGCTGCAAACAAGGGCAGGGGGTTAGAGTAGGGGACACATAAGCAAAACAAAGTCAACAATCAAATCTGACACAACACAGATAGCAGCGAGAAGCTAATCAGTAGCAATCAAACGGGTATCACATGATGCCGTGTTAAGAAAAAAACTTTTTACCATTGGCGGGATTCCCAGTGGATTCTTTTTCCGGTTTGTTAATAGAGGGCGCGGAGCAGGGTACGTGTGCGCAGGGTTCGAGTCAGAGGGGGGGCATGCCTGGAGCAGAAGGTGCCGTCCGGCGAAAAGTTGTAGCCGGCTTTAATGACATCGGGGTTGCAGAAGTTGAGGACGAGATTGTTGATGAGTCTCCGGTCCTTATCATCGGTGACTCGCCCTCCGTAGTTGACCTCGGTGAATAGGAACTGGAGCACGGGGTAGGGGATTGCATCGTACTTGTCCAAATACTCGTGCATTTGTGTACAGGACACCGAGAGGTCGCCATCGGTGAAGTCATACCTGAAGACGCCAAGCAGGTCATTGGCTTGCATCATGATGATGAAAAAAATAAATCAATCAATCGGGGATCACGCCATGATAAATCTCTGTGCAAGTAGATCTACAGCACACACGGATGTCGGCGACTCCGAGTACCACTAGGAATACTAAAAAGTGTGGTGATGGTGTTCCATCCCAAGGAAGGTGAATCAGCGAGCGTCCCAGCTGAGCAGCGATTGAACACCTGGACACTGGACGGACACGCTCTGTCGCAGGTGCAATCATATAAGTACTTGGGAGTTTGGTTCACAGAAAGCGGATCTTGGGATTTACATGCAAGCCAAGCACTGGGCAAAATGCGAGCTGCCTTGGGGTACTGGAGGCCACTGCTAGCTTGTCATCGTATCCCGATCAAAACCCGCGCAATGATGATCCAAACCTTCATCTATAGCTCAGTTCTGTTTGGTAGTGAGGTCTGGTCAACCTCACAAGTCAATAGACGCTGCTTTGACGTCGTCGCAAAGGAGGCGATGCGAGCAGTGATGGGATTGCAGTGTTCAGAAGTGGCCTCAGAAGTCTTGTTCACAGACTTGGGCCTACTGCCCCCCTCGCTTCTAATGGATGCCTCTAAACAATGCTATGACAAGCATCTGTCCACTTTACAGGGAACTCGATGGTGTAAACTGGCAAAAGCGAATCGTTTCCCGGGGCACAGAGCAGTCGGACGCCCGAGGGTAGGGGCCAATTGGCAAGGAGAGGTGCAGAAATTTTCAGCGGACATTTGCCACGACCTGAATATCTCTGACATCTTCAAAGCCCCTACAAAACAGCAAGTCGCTAGGCGAATCTCCTCCAGATCTCAAGGGGGAGTGCGTGTAGTGAATGTGCCAGTGCTGGAAGCAGAGGCGTTGCCTACTAATGAGGTTGATAGGCAACACCTCCTTGACAATATCTGGAGTTGGTACTTAATTCAAGGGAAAGCCAGATATGTTGCATCGCCGCATTCTGCGGTGCCATGGAAGTGGACGTGCATCGGTGAACAACCACGCAGGCTTGCACCATATCTGTCAAGTTTGTCCTCTGTTCGGGCTCGTACTATCATGAGCGCTAGGAGTGGTAAGCTGTTTGCCCTGCGAAGCCGACTTCAAAATCAGACTTACGAGTTTGTGGATCCCGTACAGTATCACTGCAAGGACTGCGATGAGCATTTGGGGGATGCTCACACAGGCTGTGTTCACTGTACCGTGGATTGTCCCATCTTGTGGCCAAAAATAGACCAATTTCTTGAAACGGTTGGAGGTCTTGGATTACAAGGTGGGAATTTGGCAACTAAATTGGAATCTCTGTTGGGAGTTGATCTCCTGACAAAGATTTTGAGTGTGGGTTGCGACGATCTCCCAAAGGAATTGACGGGTCGTTTTTGGTCAGCCGTGGCTGACCTCCTTTCTTGCAGGGTACAGGACGAAGAGGATGAAGACATGTCAGGTCAGGTTATGGTAAGTCAGGCTGGTCCAGGTACGCTTGCCTCAGGTGATGGTAATGATAACTCTGATTCCCAAGTAGTTCTTGGAGTTGCCAATGTCCATGTGGATGCGGTAGTGTTGTAAAAAGATACATCATCATCATACTACTCGTAAGCTACGAAAACATTAATGATTCAATCGGGGACCGCGCCAAGTCCCTCCGCCATGAAACACGACGGGAGAGACGTGCCCGAGGGGCCCCGGCCTCAGGCAAACAAGTATGGAGCTGATGATTTGTCAAATGGGCCGTGGCGTGATTCACGGGTGACGAAGTTCTAGGTAAACTGTCATCAGGAGTTCCAGGCAAGGGACACGATAAATATTGTTTTGTTCTGCTTACTGCAACTGAAGGTCCCGATACAGAGTGATTTATGTTTCATGAAAGTTCTATGTTTCATCATGAGATGTAATATGTTTTATGTTTTGATACATGATGGTGATGATAGCACGCTTTCCCAAGTAGGTCCTGGAATTGCCAATGTCCATGTTGTAAAAAGATACATCACCATCATACAGCCAAACTCGCACCGGATGTTCCAGCCAAGGGGACCGAATTTGCGGCGGTCTTGCACCACAGCATGGAAGAGGCACATCCCATAAAGCAGCTTGCGCCACTCCGCAGGCTTCTCGCACTGGACGAGATACGAGTCCGAAAATCGTGTGAACGAGCGCATGAGGTTGGATTTGAGCCCCTTCGGAGGCTCTAGCGTCATCTTCACTCCGTTTTGGAGGATCGAGACAGGAAAGGAGGGTGTGGGCATTGCTGTGAGCCAGAGGCGGAAGTCCTTGTGTATCTTGTCCTTGTCGATGCCCTCGACGATTCGCTCAAGCGATGACATCCAGGAGACTGCGAGATGGCAGTTTTGAAGACACACCCACAGGCCTCGCTCCATGCCGGCTTCTAGAAGTTTTTCGGCCTTTGGTCCCTGGCCTTGGCCGAGCGAGACCTGCATAGGTGTCAGTGGGTGTCGGGGAAACAAACAAAGAAACAACTGCCTTCAACTTACTCAGAACTTAACAACCACCACCCGGCAAGACCACGTGTTGGCTGACAGCTTGTCTGATGCACGCTCGACTACTTGCATCGTCCTTATGCACTGTTGTCAAAACGCTGAAAAACTGAAAGCCGTTCAACCCGGCAGGCGTCATCTCCGGCGGCTTTCGCTGCACTGGTCTAGATATCGGTTCCTTGAAAGCACGCAGAATACACTTTCGCTGACCCAGGATTCAAAGCGACCCCTCGGAATTCAAATATGGACGGATTACACTACTTGACCATAGGTGGCTGAATGGGTGTTGGAACCCAGCTGCTAGGAATGGAAATGATGCAGCCTTGACTCGGAAATGTACTGAATCGAGAGGAATACCAGTCAAGACCCATGAATCCTGGCCCATACATGATCAGTAGGTTAACATAACAAAACCAAGAAAGAATGACAAAGTCTCTTGAAATCGATCTGGAACCACACCAACGCCCAACAGGACGACGGTGTTGCTCCGTCAAATTTGCAGAATCCGAGCACACCTTTTCGAACTTTTTCGAAAACTTCATCTCGTCCGCGAGCTTGAGGAGGTCAGCCATGGGGTCAGCGCCCATAGAGAGCACAAAGATGAGAGGCGTTGCTGCATCGGACTCTTTAAAGCAAGTACCGAGGTCAAACGGAGGGGGCTCGATGAACCGCTGCCCCATCATCTCGGTAACGTACGCCTGAATGCCAACGACGACCTTGTCAGGACGGAGGCACCGCGTGAAGAGAAGCTTCTGGAAGCTTCCGATGCGCGCGGCAAACGGCGCGGCGAGCGGCATCTCGTGCGCGCCGTTGGAGTCAAAGATGGCCTTGTAGTGCAGCAGGTTGGCGGCGAAATGCTCGTCGAAGCCCGCAAACGCAGGGAGCTGGCTCATGTTGATGATTTCCACCCAGGCCTTTTCCGTGAGCCAATGGGGTGCGGGGTTGGGGCGGGGGAGGTCGACGCTGGTCGGGCCGGCGAGAAGGAATCGGAACTCGGCGGCGTTGATGGCGTTGAGATTCTGTTGGATCTTGATCGTGAGGAGGAAAGAGAACATGAGCTTGTGCGTCTCGAAGAGCGAGCGGCACACGTTGACGTAGAGCGCGTAGGTAAAGTGCTCGTTGAGAATTGCGCCCCGCGTCGCGATGTCATCGGCTTTGTCGGCCTCGAGCATGCCGCGGACAAAGAGGGCGGAGAACCTGCATCGGTTTAGCCGATTGTTGCCAGCGCGTTGCTGACATGGGCATCAAACACCCATGTATGTCCCATGAATCGTGCATTTCTGGGCATCTGGACCGCAACTCACAAGGTCTGGCGAATCGATGATGGCTGCTGCCAGATGTTGCTGCTTCAGACAGCCTGAAGACTGCGGCTCAGATATGAGCAAAGTTAAATGCTCACATAAATGGTTTAGTGCACCTCCATTCTTTGTCTGTAAAGGCATGTACAGGAATCATAGCTGCTCACAAGCTTTGTTGGCTGCCCCTTTGTTGGATGAGCATCTACTCAGAAAAGCACCTGCACATTTGATGATGATGTATCGGGCGCATGGGGAACGGGGCTATGGAGCTGCTCAATACTCTAGCGACAACAGCGAGCACTGGAGGGGATGTTATCAAGGAGGGATTTGTCACAAATGCGCTTCGTGAACTCAGCATCGGCCTTTGTAGGGGCAATGGTGTGATGTATCGGCGCTCTCTTCAAGTTCTGGCTCGTGCGAGCGGCCGCGCGTTCATGACAGGCTTGCCTGTCCCGACCGCCGACGTTCAATGAGCTGTATTGTTTCGAATGTGTTGATGTGGTTGTTTTCGGCCTAAGCCGTAGCTCTTGCTCTTTCTCTGTGCGATGTAATGATGATGTATCTTTTTACAACACTACCGCATCCACATGGACATTGGCAACTCCAAGAACTACTTGGGAATCATTTAGATACCACATGTAGATACCGAAATTGGAAATTTCTGGTACCAGGCATGTCTACCATTTCTGAGCATGTCCATGTGGATTCGGTAGTGTTGCAAAAAGGTACACCATCATGAGACATATGCTTTGTACAGGCACAAAAACTATGTACACAGTAAAGTACAACTCCCTTGCTGACCTCGTATAAAAACCTACTAGTAGCAGAGCTGTGCGTCGTCGTCGATCGATAGGTTTCCTTGCTTTTGTTGGATGCATCGGTGGATAGCTTTGAGCGCTTATTCGTATTGAATCCGTGTTGCGTTTGCTGCCAGAGGGGTGCTCACCACGTGAGGGAGTACTGGTACATGGGGTCCACAAGGGCAAGGTCCGAGATGCAGAAGAATAGGAGAGAGGCCCTTAGAGCCACAGGCCGATACTGCTCCCGGGTGACATCGATCTCTCGCTCCGTTTTTTCCGCCTCCGCCACCTTTGCGGAGATCTGGTTGGAGGTGACCTTGGACTGGGAGAGTGTGTTGATGAGCTCCTCGTCGTCCAGGATGTTGCCCTGCAGTGTGAGCACCGCGTTTGGCCAAACCGCAAGCTGAGAGTAAAGCCCAGCAGATGTTGCTACTCAAAACAGGTTCCCGATGTCTGCGAGGGCCCGATTGCTTTGTTTGGCATCGTTACTAGCAAGCATGTTTGCCGATGTCCATGTGGATGTGGCAGTGATGAAAACCGAGACAAGGCCAGCACAAAAACGAGACATCGTGAATGACTGCGACGGACGACAAGACATGATCAGGAGAATGAAGAGACTAAGTACGTAGACTACGAGAAAACCAAAGGGCGCGGCTGCGGTGAGGTTGTGCGTTCTGTACCTGCGCTTCATCAAGAGAAGAAGAGACTGATCTAAGTCTCTAAACTAAGAGAAAAGCCATGGGCACGGTTGCGATTAAAGTTGTGCGTTCTGTACCTGCGAATTGGAGAGCATGAAGAGGATCTTGTCCTCGATGTCCTTGAGCTCCTTCTTCATCTTGGCGTTGCTGATGACGAGCTGATTTTTGAGGTTGGCGAGGTCCGGACGCTCCTGAGTCACCACCGTCCCGAGCAGCTGCTCCTCCAGGCCCTCGAGCGTCACGAAAAAGTTGAGCAGCGACACCTTAACCGCCACCTCTGGCGGGTAGTGCGGGTTTCTGCAAGCGCTCGAGGGTGAGCTGTTGTGTAGACAGGCTCAGAGCAACACACAAAAGTACAAGAAGATACAGTGCTGATTTGCTGAAACCTGTGTGTATGGTCAAAACAGTGTTCGGTATCAACAACTTTCGTACTCGCGATGTCAGCGCAATGTCCACCCGAGCTGTCTCGCCCGTCAATGAATCCCACGGCCGGGCTAGTGCATCGACTTCCATGTCGCTATCATCCTATCCGACTCAGCCACACGCACCTGTACTTTGTGGTCATGTAGAACTTGAAGTCCGGGTGGTACGGGATGATGTTGTCGCCGATTTTGATCGATTCGCTGCCGCTCGCGCTCTTGAACGTTTGCTTGAGCAGGAGGGGCTCCAACGCAGCATCGAGGCTCTCTCCGATGTTCTCGAGGAGAACAGCACGGCCGAAGCGGACGCCGTTCTCGAGGGTCCGGAGGAAGTCTCGGTCGGAGAGCTTGATGAGGTCAAGCCCCGCGTCCTTCTCCATGTTCTTGATCCACCGGTTCGCTTGGCCTTGCGGGTCAATCATCAGGGGCCACCGGCGAGCTTTGCTCACGATGATGCCTGCGAAACAATATCGGGTTTGTATCCCTGAAAACGTATGATTCTTCGGGGCAGCAACGAGGGTCCAACTCGTTGAAGACACGATGAAGATGATGAATGTTTCTACAGCACTACCGCATTCACATGGGCATCGCAACTCCAAGGGCTACTTGGGATAAATGAACCGATAAATCCGCGTTTTCGAATGCCATCTGATATTGCCGTTTTTCAACCTTGGCGGGATCACCGATGGAATGAAATGAAATGCAAAGTAAGTCAAACAAGCCAGCCAAAAGAAGGCGCGTTGGCGACGGGCGAGACAGCCATGCAATCGGATGACATCACACATGGCGGAACATGCCTAGTGACATGCAGCTACACCGGGCTTCTCCCAGCATGCTCAGTAGCTACACAATGAAAGCACTACACTAGCCCCAAGAAGGCGGTGTTGACTATCAATTAGCGCTTGGGCGAGACGGCCAGAGCTGACGACGATGAAGTATCACTTTGAATGTGCTGTCTTGGTTGCTTGTTGACCACTTCCTGCTGTTGTCTATGTGATGTCATGATGTGAAATCTGTTCACGACACTGCCTCTTCTTGGTTCAGCGCAAGGGGTTCTCCGGTGTGCCCCGGACACTGATGGTTAGAGAAGTTGCGCTCGAAGCAAATTCCGCTGTAGATTACGCCTGCCAACATTCGGCGGCGTCCATTTGTCAGTCTTCATTTTTCACAACACTGCCGCATTCACAAGGACTATCCACATGGCCAAGTACCACCACTTGGGAATCGGTGCCAGCATTGCCAGCAGTGGTTAATTTGATTACTTAATGCCTGTGCAAGGACTAGAGAGACAGCGTGTACTCACCATTCTCGATGGAGACATTATCGGTGGGCAGGCCTGCGATGGTCCACGCCCGTGTTTGGACTGGAACCTCCAGAGTTTTGATCATGTTGGTCCCCTCTGTATAGGGTACGCCCAGCTGCTGCAGGTGAGCCAGCCACTCGCTGTTTAGTTGTGATCTGCATGGCAGTGTTTGGTCAGCTGCAGCTGATCTCCTGTCTTGCAGAGTACAAGACGATGACGAAGAAGCCATGTCAGGTCAGGCTATGGTAGGTCAAACTGGCCCAGGTACGTCAGCCTCGGATGATGATAGCGATAGCACTGATTCCCAAGTAGTTCTTGAAGTTGCCAATGTCCATGTGGATGCGGAAGTGATGTACATGGTTACATCATCACAGCAATAGTACTCTTTGTGAGGTTATAGCACCTGTAGGAGGGCGTGAATGGGCCGGCGTAGGCGATGGAGCCGGCTGCAACAACAACATCACCCACAACGTTTACCATGGCCTGGCCAAGCGCGGCCACAGTCTCCTGCCATCGAGCTTTCTCACCACCGAGTCCCCCGATAAGTTTGTCGGCTCGCTGGAGCTTTGATCTGCAATCCTCCACCTGCACGTGCGAAGCGTTGAGATTTGTTGCAGAGTGTTGGGTGTCTGACACATGGTATGTGTGGTCGAACCGGCAGTCATACATGTAGCTCCTTCGACGCACACCCCATGTAGTCCTGTCATTATATGCAGCTACCGAGCATGCTGAGTGAGCACGGTGTAGTTGCATATTCATATGCATGTTCCGCCATGGTATTTTGAAATGCACTCTGCGTCGCGTCGGGTACTAAAACCATTTTAGTTTATGCAAAACATGAGCAGTCGCCGTGCATTGCGTTGCGATACATTCTCTATTGCAAGAAAGCAATGGTTCTTTTTCTTGAAACTGGATGGAACAAATTGCAATTTGTTGCACATATAGGTGTACTCTCAGAGCAGCCCGTTGTCAACGCCGTCTTCTTTGGGTTGGCGTATTTCTTTCCTTTCCTTTCCTCTCCTTTCCTTTCCTTTCCTTTCCTTTCCTTTCCTTTCCTTTCCTTTCCTTTCCTTTCCTTTCCTTTCCTTTCCTTTCCTTTCCTTTCCTTTCCTTTCCTTTCCTTTCCTTTCCTTTCCTTTCCTTTCCTTTCCTTTCCTTTCCTTTCCTTTCCTTTCCTTTCCTTTCCTTTCCTTTCCTTTCCTTTCCTTTCCTTTCCTTTCCTTTCCTTTTCTTTATTTTACTTTATTTTCTTTTCTTTTCTATTCTATTCTTTTCTTGTTCTTTTCTTGTATTTCCTTTGCTTTTGTACCCTCAGAGCAGGGTTGCGTTGCGGGTATGCTACGGACCTGTTTTGCCAGGGCAGCTTTCTTTGACACCGCCTCCTTGAAAGACGCCTCAAGGGCCGCGATCTTCTCTTGGACGCTTTGCAGGGTGGCTTGCGCACGCGCGAGCTGACTCATTGTCTCGCTCAGCTCTGACTGTGCGGTGGCCAGCGCCTGGCGCTTGGGTTCCACTTGCAGGGCAACGTTGTGGTAGATGTACATCGCTCGAACCCACATGCAAATGGACTTGCAGGCCTTTGAAACCTTTGCGACGTTGTCAGGGGTGAACTCCTCCATCTCGATGTAGGGTTCTACCTTTTTGATGACGGCCTGTAGAGGAAGAGAGGTGAGTCAACCATGCAGTTGCTCCCAGCAAGTCAAGTCAGGTCAGGTCAGGCTATGGTAAGTCAAGATGATCAGTCAACTACAAGAAGCAATGCGGCCCTGCGGCTATCATTGACGGCGCAGTGCGCAGAGGCTTTGAGGCATTCAAAACAGATTGCTCACTCAAGCAACTGTGGTCTCAGAAATAGGCCTCTCATAGCACAGTCGGCCCAGTCAGTAGTGGACTTTGGTGGAGATTGAGTCATTCATGCTTTGATTCATATGGAGCACGCAACGCCTATTGCTTAGACATTGCATGCCCTACGATCTTTAAAGCTTCCCTGATTGCCTGAACCTCTTTGATGGCTGGAAAGACGTCCATGTATTTCTGTTATACAGCAAAACACAGCGTTTGGACAATTTGAGTCGCTGTGCTGTACGGAAACCGCAACAGTACGAGCAGAAAGCAAAGTATGCACGAGTTCGGCTTCATTTTTTCTTGCTAGGAGACGGTGGTCACCTGTGGAATGTTTTCCTTGTCGTAATTCATGAGCGAAGCCAGGAATTTTCCGGGGTCGTTGAGGATCTTCTTGGCATTGTCCCAGTAATCTGGGATCTTCTTGCCCATGTTGTTGGGGTCTGCAACCATCTTGGGCTTCTCCTCAAACATGATGCAAGTTGCCTCCATGACCTGCAATGACATCACCGTGAGTCATCATGCGTCAGCATGAGTCAGCGATGCATGCCACAACACAAGCAATCTTTAATAACCAGAGGAACACTAGAAATGTCACCGACGAGAGCAACCAGAACGTTGTGGATTTCTCGAACCAAACGATCCATTCTTTCCGATAGATTCTATCGGGAACCACCTTTGTAGGATTGACGCAGTTTCACCCACAGTACTGAACCTCCAATTGCTATCACAGACCAGGCATGCTTGGTGTGTATCGTTATGGCATCGAGTAATGCAGTATCACCGATACTGCATCGACCACCATGCCATTGGTTTCAGCCTGGGTTGACCAACAGAGTGATCTTTGTCTCGCTGGACACACCCATTGGAAGCTCATCAGACGCTCTCCCAGCACACAGTCACATCTGCATAGGAGAAGAAATCGATCATGAGCTTCGGAACACCTTCACCACTCTTGGCTGTCTTACCTGTTATCAACGCCACCATCTTGGGATGGCACATTCCTATTCCATTTTCGATACGTTTTTTAACCACCCACCACAAAGGTGATGCTGTATGTGGCACATTCCTTGGTTGTCCAACAGCTTGCCCTTATGTATTCGCATGGCTGTCTACAGGTTTGCTTGCTGTGTTTCTAGGGAAAACATGTCCATGGAAGAGTATGACTTCATTACCGTCCCTGTCGCCGTGTTTCACGGCAGAGGGGACTTTGCGTGATTCATGATGGATTGATTTACCTTTTTCTTTCAACAACGCACTTGTTGTGATTCCTTTTTTGCTTTGCTGGATTGTTAATGGATTTTTAGCAACAGCAAAACAGTTTCCATCGCCTCACCCTCCCTAGCAGGGCGGACGCACCATCCGGACACCCCCCGGGGGATTGGTCATCGACTTGACTTCAACGACATCGTTCTTAGTCAGCGCCTTGAGCGACGACACAGCGGCGTCAAGGGCAGGAAGGGCTTCGTCAAGGTCGCGTTGCGCGTCCTCTGCAATCTCTTTCGCGCTTGCGGCCTTGACGTTTGCCGCTATCTCCTGCTCTTGCACCTCCTTCTTTGTCACGTCGGCCGCCTCCTTGTCTACTGCAATCTGGACCATCATCTCCTCGACCTCGATGGCCGTTCGCTCCAGCACCTGAATGCCAAAGCAGACATCCCATCACATAATGTAAAGTATGCCTGCCAATAACATCTATTTCCTTACCGCAAGTAGACCTGATCAACCTTTGCCTCATGCTTTGTCGTTCGGCCCAGTTGCGGCTCTCGTTTCCTGCCCGCTTATACGGCGGGCCAACAACCTGTCCATTTTGCAGGATGCGTCCTACTGGGGCGCGGTTTCGCTGCACCTGCCGCCTGTGCCCCAGGTTCGGCCTGGGCATGAGGCCAAAGCCCCCTGGGTACGTTCCCCTCGCCGCGTCTTCCGGCACCGGGGGGCCTGGCGTGATCTCCGATTGATTGATTTATTGTAACGCTTGTAGCTGGACAGTTGCACCTGATCCCGCTCCTTGAATACAAGGGTATCGTTGTGACCGCACCGGCTGGAGGTCGATGAGCTCCTTTTGCATGACCACGACCTCTTCGGCAGTGCTCAAAAGCTTGTCGAGGCCGACAGCAAGCCGGCTACGAGTGGTGTCAATCTCAAGGCGCTTTTCAGCGAGCAGCCGCATGAACGTGTTGAGTAGCTCGAGATAGGAAGTCGGCGTGACGTAGGTGTAGCGCCGTAGCTCATCATAGAACTTCTTGGACTTCCGCTCCACGGATTGGTGAATAAAGACACAAGCTTTAACGATCCCGTCTTGTAGGTTGGGGTAAGCGGCCGAGTCAAGCGAGATGTCCTGCAGCCAGGTGAATCCAAGTAAATGAATGAGTAAAGATAACGGGAATAAGTAAATAGATCAAGCAGTACGGAATCACGCCATGCTCCCTCCGCAATAACTATATCTATCACCTGAGACATTCTGAGTTCTAGGTCAAGGTCTGTGTTGATAATTGTTCATCGGGAGGTGACATTTTCTTTGAGATCATACAGCATGGAATATATGAAAGGAAGATGGTGGGCCCGGGTCAGGCTTCGGCAAGTCTGGCTGATCCAGGTATGCTTGCCTCAGTTGACGGCAACGGCAGCACTGATTGCCAAGAAGTGCTTCGAGTTGCCAATGTCCATACGGATGCGGGAGTGTTGCCAAACGATACTCCGATATATAACACCATCTGTGGCAATAGCACCTCTGTTACATAAATAACTTGTCACAATAGTTCCTGCATGAGGCTCTTAAGCTTAAGCTAAGAAAGACGTAGCTCACGCCTGCGGAATTCCACGGCGTTCAAACCCTCCTTTTTTTTTCCGCTGTTTGTCTTCGAAAAACCTTCAGCCAAGAGCACGTACCCCATAGAAGCTGTAAGCCACGGACTTGAGTGCCTCCAGCGGCCATTCTCGGAACCAGTCAATCGTGCAGCAGTTGACGAGCGCGGGAAACATTCGCAACCGCTGCCGAAACACGTCGCCGATCGGGCTCATCGCGATCACGAGGTGCAGCTTTGCGCGAATCCGATTCACAAAGTAGGAGTTCATGGTCATCTTCGTCACGGGGAGGCCCTCTGCAAGCATGAGCGGGCGAACCGCGTTTGCGATGTCTTCCTGATCCTCTGGTTTCATGAGGTTCGGCACTTCGCCCGAGTTGAGGATGTTGTTGATGTCCTCCAGCATGCCCTCCCACACGATTTGGGTGTCGGTGAATAGGAACACCGTGTCCTTGCCTTCGACGCCGGCCTTCTTGAGGACTTTTCGGAGGTCGTCGCGCCACTCGTTGTTCCCGTATTGTTTGGAGATCTCGATCTGCTCAAAGACCGCCAGCGATTCAGTAACAGCATCGCCAACAACAACATCCATGATGATGAGGTATCTGTTCACAACTTCACCGCAGCCATATGTGCATTGGCAAGTGCGAAAACAGCTGGAGATCCATAAAACATATCACTTTACCAACTAAGTAATCCATCAAGCCCTTTGCTCTGTGTTTCTTAGTGTTTTAATGCCATCTGAAGAGACCTCTTTGGCAAGGACGAAGCCGGTTATGCCAGTTGTAGTGCCATTGCAAAGCCCACCCACCCACTCTACATGAAGCAGTCACGTAGTGCAGCTGCGAGAAGAAACATCTCTGCTGGCAGTAAGAACGGAAAATGAAATCCATTTAGAGAAACGGAGAACGTCATGCATTTGGGGACCATGGAAACCATGGTACCATGGCGATTCCGTCGTCGCGTCTTGCAGGGCCGGGAGCCTGGCGCGATCCCCGATTGATTGATTGATTGATCGATTGATGCCAGGCAATTGCGCAAAGGGCAGCAGCACAGAAACCCGCGCAGGGAGAGCAGGAAAACTTTTTGAAATAAATAAGAATCAATCGGGAAGCATTTTGTTGTCTCGTTCATTGCCAATTCCACCTTCTGACTGGCATAGGTCAATTCACGTCGTCGTTGGCGACAAACAATCTAGCATCACCCTGTGTTAGATGAGAGGACATGGTTGTTTGGCATCAGTAGACATGGTATGGGCCCCAACCATGTAATGCGTGATTGAGATGCAGTGTTCTGACTATCAAAACAGAAGTCAAGACATTGGGAACCGTGGCAGTCTCTGCGGCGTCGTGGGCATGCCCAAGGCTCTTTCGAGCAACATATGTGTCACCCGTTATCAACACCGCCTTGTTTGGGATAGTGTACATGTACTTGTATGTGTCGTTGTGTCACCGCAGTACCTGAGATATCTCGTAGTCCTCCATATGGACAGCCAGCCGCGTGAGGCTCTGGCGGCCTGAGCCCCCCACACCCAGCAGCAGTGCGTTGCCCAGGGGAGTGCGAATAACCCGACACACCCGCGCCACGTGCTCGATCGCGTCCAGAAACATGACGAGCTTCATGGGCGACTTGAGCCCGTTGTAGTCCTCCAGGTACTCCTCCACCACCTTCTGGAGCTGCTCCATGTCCTCGATCAGCGCGTAGGTCCTCGGGTCGGCGTCTGCGGAGTGCAGCGATGTGTGAGCGACTGTCAGTATTCACCCATGACTCACTGATTCCTCCCATAGGTGAGGAACCGTGTCAACATATGCTGATGTGTCTTCTTACAGCACTGCCGCATCCACATGGACATAGGAAACTCCAAGACACGTTTATGAGATGATCCAGGCAGCAATAACGATGAATGAATGAATGAATGAACGAACGAACGAACGAACGATCCAGGCAGCAATAATGATGAACACATGAATGAACAATTATGCATAGAGATGTGTGATTGCATATTGACAGAAACCGGCCATCAGCTCCGCGCCAATGTGAATCGCTGTTGTTGGCGAAGCAGTGACCAAACCAAGACTCTGTGTTGGCAGGTTGAAGATCAAAAATGGGAGCACAAGAGGTCAACGCACTGCATGTCCGAAAGTAACGCAACTGCAGGATGGAGGTCAGCAAATCGATGTTTCTTTATCAGGACAAACGATTGCGAGTTTCCGGGGGAAGTCCCGCATTATATGAGGGAAACATAGGGCGCACTTGGGACTAAGAAGTCTCCATAGATGAGCCGCTGCACCGAAACAACATCCTCCCATCGCCGGTTGAAGAACTTGCCCAGCAGAGCGGTCTGAGTCTGACGAAACCATGTGGAGTCCTCGTCATTGATGAGCCTATCTTGGAACACCCGCGCGCCCTCGTGCAACCAGAGAGATAGGAACTCGTTGTCCGACGTGACCGTTCTCGGATCGGCCCTCATCAAGCCCTGAACAACCTTGGCCATGTCTCGCAGGTTGAAGGTGTAGTGCGACTTGGAGGGAGTCGGTAGAAGCTCTGCCCGAATGGAGTTGTAGATTTCGATCGTCGCCTGAGCGTCCACACCACGGGTTGATGACAGCGAACATGATACCATAGACTAGAAATCAACTGGCAAAAACTCACGCGACGCAACAGTACTCTGAGGTTACCTATAGATATCAATTTTCATGAATTTAGTCTGTCTAATTTTGGATCAAGGGGAAATTTGATAGAGATTTTCCGTCACGCATTACAGCTTCATCCGGCCGATTCTGTTGTCTGGACTACGATATACAACACACAATGAATCGGCACATTCCCAAGAGGGTTCTTGGAGTTGCCTCTGACCATGTGGATGCGTCAGAGTTGCATACAGCTACATCACCAGAATCATATTCTACTCCAACCCCTTTACCCGCCAAAAAACCAGATGTCCGCGCATCTCAGAGCGCAAGCACACTCTGCAGCGTCGCCGACCTCGCACCTGCACGACAGGGTTCACTGAGGCCTGTACCAGCTCGTTGAAGCTCTTGCCCGTGAACGACGCGAGAATCGTTGCGAAGATGCGAATCACGGAGCGGTCCGACATCTCCGCAAAGCTGACAAAATTGAAGTGCCGCAGGAAGCGATTCGTGACGGGGTTCCGCCCCCCCCCGGGTGGGCCCATGCTGCCGACGAACTGCGTGTCCACAATAGAGCGGAAGGAGCAGGGGGGCTTGCGCTCGTACCATCCAGTGTGGTCCATCCACTGACGAAGAAGCTCGATTGGGGGCTGAGCAAAGTATTTTTCTCGTTGCGGCATGTTGAGGTCGTCGACAAAGATGACGTACTTTTTGCCGGAGGGCGGGCCGAAGACGCCCTTCCGGCGCTTGTCCATCTTTGCGTCGATGATGTCCTGTGTTTGATTGGCGCTCGTACGCGCGGAGAACGTCATAAAGACGTTTTCGAACTCCGGTGGCATCGTGTTCATCAGCATATCCTGCATGCAGACCATTGTCCAATTGAAAATCACTTGTCATTATGCCCCATGGGCACGTTTCTATCGTCGCGTCTTGCAGTGCCGGGAGCCTGGTGTGATCCCCGATTTATTGATTGATTTATATATTTATTCATGGCATTATTGTGTTACACGGTGCAGGGGACATGGCGTGATTCCCGATTGATTTGTTTTATTTGATTGTCAGGGTGCATGATTGTAGCTGATCTCCAGTCAGCTGCAATTGGAGATCTGTTTGTTTGCATTTCAGAGACAAAATCACGTGCCTTCTGCTGGTGGCAGCGAGTAGGACACCGTATCGCTGCTAAACATTCAAAGGAAAACACAAAAATCGCAAAAAAAAACGCTGGAAAAATGTTCTGACCCGAAATTCCATATGATCTCGGTAAGGGAATCGTACTTTCACCACCAGATCTTTGAGTCAATTAGAGAGAACATCCCCGATGTAATATACCTACAGTTGAACGTTTTCGAGCTTTGGACATGATGATGATGTATCTTTTGGCAGCACTACCGCATCCACATGGACATTGGCAACTCCATGCACTACTTGGGAATCATGGTTTTAGTGCTAGCACAGTAGAAGATATGGAACAGGAAATGGCTCCTGCATGTTATTTTTCGGGAATGCTCACCTGAACCGCGAGCGTTTTTCCAGTGCCGGTGTCGCCGACAGCGAGCACGTGCTTGTTAGCCAGCAGCAGCCGCCGCATGATGAATGAGTACCTCACTGTGTCGGACGTCGGAACGATAATCTCCGCAAACGGCTTTTCCGCATTGCAGCGATACTCTGGGATCGTGGACATCCAGTCCACCCAGCAGAGCTCGTCCGCGTTGAAGGTCCACTCATACACAGAGTCATCGTCGGGGAACATCGCCCCAGGGGGCAGCGGCACACCCGACGTTGCCACGAGTGTGCGGAAGAAGGCGTCGAACTTGTCGCGGCCGGCCTTGTCGCACGTTCCGCCCACGCTCCAGACGATGCTGAAGAGCATGAAGGATGGGATCATTAAGGCCAGCTGCAAAAATAGAGCGAGTGAAGTTGCTACCAGGGAAGCAGAATGCTGCACGCCCCCAATTTGGCACGAGACATGTTGGTCGTGCTCTCGCCCGTTTCAACCCCTGCCTGGTGGCGGGCGTACAGTATGCATTTACAGAATTGCTGCCAGGAATGAGATCGCGACGTACGTCTTACGTCTTTTTGGGGGGTGGGTTTGGCTCTGTGTACATGCCTGTGTCCATGGTTAGGCAGGGTTCTCCGCACGGTTGGGGCAGTTGCTGCTAGATAGCTGTCAAGTGATGCGGTAACGTCATGATGGTATATCTTTTTAATTCCTTTTATAGTTGAAGTCCCGCCCGTCATCAACACCTTATTTGGCTGGCGTATTTCTTTCTTTCTTTCAAGGGAGTACCCCACTAATCCCCTCGCTCCATCGCGTGGTAACCCAGATTGCCTATTGTCAACACCGCCTTCTCCATGCTGCCTTGCTTGAAGTACTTTTGCGGATGTGTGTTGCAAGCACTGCATACCTGGGCCTTGGTGTTTGCATCAAGGGGGTTGGTCTCATCCCGCTTGAATGGCAGTACCAGTGCGTCAAATAGCCGGAAGCACCCCATGACGAGGTTGTGGTCCACTGTGGTGACGGTCTCCTTCATGTTTTTGCGGAGAAAGTAGATGCAATCCGGCAGCAGACCTTCGAAGATCTTGCGCAGAGTTTCGGCGTGCTCGGTGACGCCGTCAAAGAGGGACTGCACCAGGGAGAGTATGTCGGGCCGAACAAAAGTACAAAAGTACGAACAGAAGTACAAAAGTGTTCAAGACTTGATCAATTAGGAGTAATGCCAAGCACAAAAAGTATCAGAAATCAAGCCAACGGGAATCACGTCTTGCTGCCTCCGCCATAAAATGCGGCGAGAGAGGCAGGCACTTCATCGTCGTTTTCTTTTGGGTGTTCCTATTCAGATGGGGCGGTTGTTCTTCCTGCCGCATGGGTATGCTACAATGTGTATGCTTGGACTCCTTCATGTTTATGCGTGGTACCCAGGGGGCTTTGGCCTGGGATAGGGGCATGTTCGCAACCAAAACTAGATTCCCTCCTAACCTTTGACCATAACCCCAACCCCTGAGTACTTCCCTCAACCCCACCAGACAAGCGCGCACCTCCAACCATGACTGCAATAAAGGGGCGATGCCAAGAGATGTTGGCTCCATGTACACCATTCCACAGCGGGACACCGTCGCCGGTGACGCCACCGCGAGGTCCTCGACCTCAAACATCATCGTCATGCTATTGCTCAGCTGGATGATCTCTCCACTGACGAGGCAGAGCTTCTTGTTGTCGTCCAGCACAGTGTTCATGTTTTCGATCCAGATCGCATCCACTGGGCCGTCAAACATGATCCACTTCTTGTCGGGCTTTGTGTCGTCCGAGCACTCTCTCATGTAGCAAGCCAAAACTCCGTCGGTCCACTCGTGTGTGTTTTCGTCGAACTCTCCGTACAACTGGCCCATCGTGATTGACTTTGGGTTGAGCGCTACGATACGAACCTGCATGTTGTGAGCATGGTGGACATCAGCATTTTGTCTGGCCGTGCAACTTGCAGGCGTAGAAGCACTTCGTCCACATGGGCGTTGGGGCCCCCATTGCCAAAGCATGTGGCCAAACCACCTCGATTGTACCGCAAGCCAGTTGCATCTGACACATGCATGGCCTTTGATACAGCACATGTTGCAGAGAAGAGAGCCTCAGCCCTTGAGCGCACGCAGTGTTTCGATATTGTTTCTGATTGTTGGGTCAAGACACCCAAAAATGCATGAATTCCCGGGACACCAATCGGGGTTGAACCCATTCTCGCGAGGCATTGCGCGCACCCTTTCAAAGCGTGGGAGGTGCGACAGCTTAGTCATCGCGGCGCCAAGGGCGCGGTAGTTGCAAGTTTTGGCGCCCATCGTGGGGCCCACAAGCATCAGGCCATGCCGCACGAGCGTCGTCTCGTACAGCTGGATCACCTTGAACACAAACTGTTCCGTCGGCTGAATGCCCATCTCTCCGCACGCCTCGCGCAGCGCGCCAAAGAGGTGGTCGTAGTCGACCACCGGAGGCTTGACGCCGGGGAACAGGTCGGAAATGATGCCGTGAAAGAGCGGGAGGTCGGGCGCGAGGAACTTAGGGACGTTGATGTCCCGGAGGCCTCGCAGGACGAGGACATCTTCAGGGTCGTCTGGAAAGTCGCCTTTGAGGTTTCCGCACGCGGAGATGGTGGACTTGACAGCTCTCATGCCGTAGTCGTAGTGGTCCTGAGAGGAGAGCTGCTCCGAGCAGAGCTTGAAGGTGGCCACCATTTTGCGCGCCAGGACCTGGAAATGTGTGAGGGGAAAGAGTGAGAGGCGAGCAAGTGCCCGAATGAAGGAAAGCAAGCCAACAGAATGTATATGGCGGTGATGTATGCAGCTTCTCCCGACACTACCCCATCTGGCGTTGTAAATTGGTACAGCATCATCAAGCAATAGAATAGATAACTAAGTATGGCGTGCCAATTATCAGACAGGCGTTGAAACGGGCGAGAATACGACAACCATGAATCGCGACAATTGGGGGGGTGCAGCACCCCGCAAGGTTTAAGCTTAAGGGGCCTGTACGCTAAAAAATCCGGTGATCCCGCAAAGTTCAACCATTGAAAGTTCAAGGAGCGATTGAGGGGTGCCGACCTTGGCGTCCCGGTAGCCGTACGAGTAGAGACAAATCTCTGCAATGAGGGCATAGTCAGGCACCATCATTGCGCACGGCCGGAAGAGCGCTTTCAAGTTGTCGGGGAGCTCGGAGCGGCCGGCGTAGCCAGGGTTCATCGTGATGTAGACGGAGCACGCGGGGTTGAGATTGATCTCGGTCTCTTCGAACACAAAGCGCTTGACTCCCGCCATGATCGCAAGCTGGATCGTGAGGATCTGCTGCGCCACGACTGAGAGCACTTCGAGGTCAATGCGGTTGAACTCGTCAAAGCACGCCCTGCGCAGCCCTTTCTAGCCATTATGTGATGAAATGACGACATCAATTTCACAACACTTCCGCATCCACGTGGACATTGGCAACTCCAAGACCTGACATTTCCTTTACTTACATTTCTGATATAATTAAGGGTCTGTGTGACAATGTCTCCACGCCCATGGCTCAGGAAAGTGCATCACGGTTGTTTCTTGGAATGCGGCGCTTGTTATATCCTTGAATCCCTCGTCATATTTCTGGACGGAGGGCACACGGTGTGGTTTACAATTGATCCGTTTCATGAATGCATCGAACCTTCACCCTTGTTCTTTCAGACGCAAGATCAGCCCTGGCTGTCTCGCTTGATGTCAACGCCACCTTCACTAAGCTGGTACATTTACCTCAATTTGCTTCAATACCTCACTTGGCATGAGACATGCTGGTCGTGTTCTCACCAGTGCTCCGCCAGGCAATGAACTTTTTGGGTCTGTATACCTGGAAAATCATGAATATTTAAGGTATAATGGGGGCGAACTCCAGTCTGGCGAAGCACTGACTCCCACCCGTTTCAACGCCCACCTGGTGGTGAGCGTAGCATGTGTGTTGAAGTGTTATTTGTTTTCATCCATGTTCAAAGAGGTGTATCATCGCACCAAGCGCCCGACGATGCAAGCCCCTTGAAGAACTTGGCCATGGCGATGTAGTCAAGTCCATCGGAGCAGTTAAAAACCACACACTGCTTGGCAAGCGCCTTGGCGAGATCTTTGGTCGTCTCGGTCTTGCCTGTCCCGGCGGGGCCCGCAGGAGCTCCCCCAAGGTTGATGTGCATGGCTGACATCAGAGTCATGTAGCACCGGTCTGTGAGGGGGGTGATGACGAGGCGTGGTGTGTTGCCCAGGTACTCGTAGCCGTAGCTGATGCTGGCCTACACGTCGTAGACATTTCTTTTTAACAGTCACAGTCACATCGACGCCCAGATATGACGAGAGGTGACCCTGTTCTTTCGTGGCAGCCACCTATAGTCATTGACGACCATTGTTCAAGTGGTTAAACTGCCTCCTTCGATTTGAGGGGTTACGTGTGTCAATCTTGATTGGGCGAAAGCGGTGTTCCGGTCTGCCCAGGACACTGGTGGTCAGAGAAGTTGCTGTTGAAGAAAAAAATTCGCCGTGGATTTCGCCTGCCAACCTTCGGCGGCGTCCAAATTTGCAATTTTTGTTTTTGTTATGTGGCGGACAATTGAATCTACACTCACGTGATGCTTCCAATGCCACTACAACTTCGCCACAACAACATGAATACCAACATCGTAAAGCTTCAGATGATCACATAATCAGCTACAAGGAAGCAATCTGGAACATGAGCTAGGAAGCAGGACTCCCTACCTGCCGTAGCAAAGGCTCAGAAGTGCACACAACAAAGCACAACCTAAAACAGACAGATACACCAGCACAACACACCACACACCTGCACCATATCGACCTTGATGTCGTCCCTCCAGTAGTACCGCAGCTGCTTAACCCACTCAAAGTCGTTGACGCTCTTGAGCCCGATCTCGACGAGCTCGGCCACGACGTCTCGCGCGTGTACATCGATGGTGATGAGAGCTCCAAGCGTCATGCGGTCCTGCGCAGAAAGCTTGCCGCGCACAAGATCGGTGAGGTCCATGAGGTCTGCCGTGTTCTTTTCCAACACTTCCGGAAGCTTCCCAGCCTGCAAGGAAAAAAAACTATCACTTTCCGTGAACATCCCATGCCATATTCTGCCTTGTGCAATTTTGAGGTCGGTGACACGGCGGTCGCATACAAATAAGGAGCAACAAGAGATACGCCAGCCAACGAAGGCGGTCTGGTGCATGTGAAACTTAGATTTCGCAGAGTTCGAATAAAATTCGAGTTCGAGAAAGTGAGAATTGGCAGAGTGCTCGCTTGAGTGGACCTGCGTGATTCCCTCGATTGATCTTATTTTTGTGTTCAGTGTCACAAGGGGCGTCGCCCACATGTTGGTCTGAACTCTCTACTCCCTGCAGAGGAAAGGTGGTGCCCTCTAGAGGAGTTGTGGGGAACCCTGAAGCCTTCGGGAACGTCCTCAATGGCGTGGGTCTTGCCTACGTGGACCTGTCATAGTTCCGAATCGCTTCTCTGCTCTTTGCATTTTCTGGGTTCTGACACCAGGACTGTTCTGTTTCCTTTCCGGGCTCATATCTCAAATCACATACCTCGAGGGAAAAGGAAAGAAATGAAACTCAATCGGGAATCACGCCAGGTCCACGCAAGCGAGCACTACGCCTACAAGGACACTCCCAAAGGGCTTCGGCCTCAAGCCCCAGCGCGGGAACCCGCGCAGGGAGAACAGAAAAGGGAAGAGCATCAACAAGTCTGCGCCAAAAGGCAGCATCATGAGTTGCGCCAACAGGGCGGATAATGACATGCGCACAGGGCGCCAAAAGTGGCAGGTGCTGGCAAATCACAAGGCACAGCCGTCATGGTTTGTCTTTTGCATAATCAGGGCTCTCACCCGGACACCATCCTCGACACCCTTGGCCCAGTACACTCCAGATGCGGAGATGATGACCATTGCGGGCCATTGGAGAACCCAGTCCTTGCGAGGGGTGACCGCGTACGCGCCAATGGCCTTCTCGGTCTGATCCCTGAC